>NW_013672374.1:17976-32414 GCF_000517525.1 Limulus polyphemus
AATAAGAAAGTAGCATGCATAGAAGATTCTATTTAATAAGAAAGTAGCATGCATAGACGATTCTATTTAATAAGAAAGTAGCATACATAGAAGATTCTATTTAATAAGAAAGTAGCATACATAGAAGATTCTATTTAATAAGAAAGTAGCATACATAGAAGATTCTATTTAATAAGAAAGTAGCACATAGAAGATTCTATTTAATAAGAAAGTAGCAGGCATAGAAGATTCTATTTAATAAGAAAGTAGCATGCATAGAAGATTCCATTTAATAAGAAAATAGCATGTATAGAAAATTCTATTCAATAAAAAATTATCATGCATAGAAGATCCTACTTAATAAGAAAATAGCATACATAGAAGATTTTATTTAATAAGAAAGTGGCATACATATACCTTAAAAAGTATTTTCTGTATACAAGTCCCTCTCTAGACACTTAAACGATCGACGATGAAATGGTACATCACTTTCATGTGGCACATGATCGGCTGCAACTGAATTATGTTTACCCATCAGTCTTGCATGTTCTTCAAGTTATCAAATACAAGTTAGTGTCTTCAAGACATTAACACATTGTTGTTTTCAGAATTCTTATGGCGGATCATTTGTCGTTAACCAATAAATAAATAATTTGGTAATTATGTTAAGCAACACTTTTATTATAAGTAATGATCAAAATGACAATAATCAAATATCATTACTAATATTAACTTCTGATAAAATATCTATTATAAAGATTAGAATTCATTGTTTTAATCAGTTGGGTAACCTCCTCGTTAATGATAACTGATGAGGTTCGGTTAGGTTAGTACCAAACAGATACATTAAGCGAACAATTCAAGTCAGTTTGTTAATAAAACAACATAAAAGGTTGTGGCGTTCGATAGCAATCTTATTATAATGGGGCTTGCGGGTATTTCTGCTACTTATAATAATACTCAGTTTTTATCTGTCGTGAAAAATCTAAATGCGCATGCGCGCACTTTATTTCGACGGACGTAAATATACTTTAGTAAACATTTTGTACAACAACATATTAAGACCTTATCAAAGTTTTTCAAAAGGTCGTAGAATAACATTATAAGTTTATTTACTGATGGTATTAAGTACGGTAAAGTTTAACACTAACTAAACTAATACAAAAAACGTACACAAGTTAAAGTGTTAATTTATATCTTTATCGCATATAGGCCGTACTTAATAAAGGCTTATCTAATGTTAGGCTGAAAACAAGTGGACTTATAGATTTCGGTGCATGTGATTAGAATTGTATTGTATTAGTCTAGAAATCCTGTATTTAAAGAAGTACTGAACCAATAAAAATACTAATATGACCACACATGATTTGCAGGCTTCCGTTAGTACTAAATCGTATAACCAATGTTGTTAATGAAAGTAATAATAATAAAATATACGTATAGGTATGCTTTATCGAAGGAATACAGAAACACTATCATAAGGCTTATCCAAATAAGCTCAACTTTGTTGTAATAAGCTAGAAGGCAGATGTTATTAGTTCTGAAAAATTCAATTAATTTCTTTATAATTTGACTGCGCGGAAATCAAAATATTATGATTGCAGGACTAATTAAATTTTCTTGGTATAGCCCAGCATAGCTATCTCCGTATATATATGTGTAGTGTTTGGGTCCATAAGGTTTGATGACTGCTTCTTACTTAAAAAAGTGTGTATAATTCAGATTTAACACTTATATTTGCTCAAAGTTTTGAGTTTGATGGTCAAATTAAACATTTGTAGTAAAAGATATACTATCGATAATTAATTCCCGCATTTTTTATCATGTATTTGTTTTGTTATTTCATTTTTATTAGGCGGTTGTAAAACGCTTCACAAATTAGGAACGATTTTCCAATAAACACGCCCATATCAAAAGGCTTAAAATTAATTTTATAACTAATGGCGTATTTATTCATTTTGTTATGAAATAGTCAACTTTTTAAACGAAATTATGAATTAAAATACAATACTCAAAGAAAATTCAATAACTCTTTTAGATATTAACAATGAACATGCCTAAGATAATATGTTATGAAAGTTTAAAAGAATAACCATAATAACTTATGAGTGAAGGTAAGGAAGAAGAATATTGAACAATATGAAATGCCGATGAGACCTTTCTCTTAATCCTAGATCTCATCAGTTTGGCTGGTGTGAACCACATTAAGTTGAATTATAATTTTTTTATCTAAATCATTACACATCAGAATTAGGTTTATGATTTATTAACATCAATTTATTTATTTATTAGTTAGGGTTAGCATACCGAATACATTTAAGCGCAACTGAAAATGTAACTTTTTTTTTGTTAGTTTGTTCCTTAATTCTAAATAGGCCCGGCATGGCCAGGTGGTTAGGGAACTCATCTCGCAATCTGCGGGTCGCGGGTTCGAATCCCCGTCACACCAAAGATGCTCGCCCTTTCAGCCGTGGGGGCATTATAATGTGACGGTCAATCCCACTATTCGTTGTATAAAAGAGTAGCTCAAGAGTTGGTGGTGGGTGGTGATGACTAGCTGCCTTCCCTCTAGTCTTACACTGCTAAATTAGGGACGGCTCGTGTAGCTTTGCGCGAAATTCAAAAAACAAACAAACAAACAATAATTTTAAATAAAATGAGAAAAAGTATTTAACATTACATAACACCAAGTTGTGATCTTCCAAAAGTTCAAACCTTAATATAGTTCAGAAAGTAAGAAGTATGTAAAGGAAAACATTTCTGAAATGTAGATTATAAGAAAAATATAGAACCAGATTACAAGCAACACAACAATACTCAAATTACACATAAAATCAAGCCTAAAAAAAAGCAAACTTTTTGAGAGCAACCAAAGTTTTCTGATCTCTTTTCATAATCTAATCCATTTCATATTGTCGCTGATCACGCTAAACGCCCTCCATCAAATTCAACAAAGTTCAAAGGACCCCGAGATTACACTCCGCGGCGAATAGAAGAATAAAGCCCAACTTCTAATCTCGCCACCAAATATGTATCTTTATACAGGGTGATGATGAAACACAAGCGCTTTCATAAATCTTATTCGGTTATCCAAAACGTCAGCAGAATGTCTGGACCCTCAGCCAAGGCTAAAAACAATTCTGTTTCGTTTCTATCTTATGAAATACCGAATCGTTTCCGAGAAAATATAAAACTTTTTATAAAGATGTTTGAATGTTAACGATGTTGTATGCTTTCTACACAGTTCTGAAAGAGAATAAAATCTTCACCTGCAGTTGTTATTCGAGAGGTCACTAACCTGATATATTCCAAATGAACACATCATATTAACTCATGGACTTTTAAATGTTTTGGTTTGGTTGTTTTTAAGTCAAAGCTATCCAGTAGGCTATATCTGCTCTTTAGGCTTACCGCTGAGTGGCTGAAGACATTTGGAAATGCATTCGTGATTATGAAGTATTAATTTTTATACGAATTTAAGTATCCAAGGGTTCAGTAAGGTGAATTGATTACTAATTTGGTTTGGTTTGAATTTGCTCAAAGCTTTTTGCACTAGCCGTACCTAATTTAGCAGTGATAGACAAGAGGGAAGGCAACTAGTCAACATCACCCACAGCCAACTCTTGGGCTACTTTTTAACCAACGAATAGTGGGATTGATCGTCGCATTAGAACGCACCCACGGCTAAAAGAGCGAGCATGTTCAGTGATTCGAACCCGCGACCCTCAGATTGCAAGTCTACTGCCCTAACCACCAGACCATGCGGGCCTACTAATTTTATTTCTTCCACAACATGACAGCACAGTTTCAAAAAATGTTCCAGATAGTTACAGCTTCCTTACTGCCTGTCATGCATTTGATCTCCTATGCCTACCAAGAGGTGTTTTGGTGACTTGATCACTCACTTTGACACTAAAATCTGCCATAGATTGAACTATCCTCTCTTGTCATTTACCAACCCACTTTAGTATCCAGTGATTACAAGATAAGAATGCTTAAATAATGGGTAGTGGTTTCGTATTTTCTGCTGAGATGTCTTCAACCCTGAGTTTAGTTTTGTGATGATGGTGTAACTTTTGTAGTACACCTATTTCTTAGCAAACCTGGTGATGTAACCATTCTTCTTATAAATAAGGAGGTCCTCTTTGAAGTGATTTTGACTGCTCCAATAACTGTGACTGTATTCACCTAGTTGTACAGATAAAACAGATTACTACACTAGGTCTGAATGGAATTACCTATACAGATCTCTGCCCTCTTCCAAGGAAGTTCTTTCTGCTTTTGACCATGCTCTTTATGGTTCTTCTTTACAATGGATCTTGTAAGTCCTCAGTCATTCTACTTTTCTTGAAACCAAATATGCCTCCTTCTAGAATGAGGTCTTCTCAGAAAAATGTACATTTATTCATCCATTATCACTATACTGTGCTATTTTACCTCATGGCTGACCCATCAGCCACATGAGCTGAATGAAATGACAGTGGGAAGAAATCTTGCATCATGAACGTGTCGAAACTCGAAGCCAAGAATAATTAAACATCGTACACAGGGTACTGCGTGATCAAAAAGGGCGTTATAATATTTTTCCTTTTTCATGATACCATCACTTTTAACAATATATATATCTTCTTTTACTGCTGCCCCCCAGTGGCACAGTGGTATGTCTGTGGACTTCCAATGCTAGAAACCGGATTTCGATACCCGTGGTGGCCAGAGCACAGATAGCTCATTGTGTAGTTTTATGCTTAATTACAAACAAGCAAACAAACTCTATACTGCTTCAGAAAAAAACAAAACACCCCGACACCGTCGTAGGCTCTCCAGTATGCACGATGTTTTGCCTAAAACCTATTATGATTACATCTCTTTTTGTTTGTGTGTAGTTATGCATAAAGCTACACAATGGGCTATCTATGCTCTGCTCACCACGGATATCTGGTTTCTCGCGTTGTAAGTCCGCAAACATACCGCTGTGCAACTGAGGGGGGGGGGCTGTTTACAGCACATTATCGTATTCAATCTTTCTTTTTTTTGTGATTATCTATAATGTTTAAACTGCTTGGCCTTATCCATGCTTCAAAAATATAGCTTTTTTTGCTGTAGCTTTTGCATGTAAACCAGTTTCTCGTAACGTCTCAAAGCTGCTCGATTGCTGATTCTAGCTCTATCGATGTCTTGTATTTTTTCATTTAATATATTTTTTATGTTTTGAGGCAACTTTGTGGTTAGAATTCTTCGAATGACGCTTTTCTTTCGTCTAGACTCTAGAGTGTTGTTTTGAGGTTCTTCCATCTTATTGGACTTTAATCTAGGAGTTACGTTTAAAAACATTGACGTTATTTGAACCACATGCTTCCAAAGTGTTTGATCAATGTACCAATGAGGTTTATTCTTATTACTTAAACAAGTCATTTTGGCTTGTTTTCTTCCGCGTAATTCAAACAATTTTGAGCATTCATATTATTCTTAGATACGCCGAAACTTACAAAGTTTTGTCCTATTACGTGCAGTAAATGACCAATAAAGTATCAATAAATCCCCAGGTAATTTAAAACCAGTCCTATTACGTGCAGTAAATGACCAATAAAGTATCAATAAATGAGGAGGTAATTTAAAACCAGATTTATTGATGCTTTATTGGTCATTTACTGCACGTAATATGCGGGGAGGTAATTTAAAACCAAATTTATTGATACTTTATTGGTCATTTACTGCACGTGATAGGCGGGGAGGTAATTTAAAACCAGATTTATTGATACTTTATTGGTCATTTACTGCACGTAATAGGCGGGGAGGTAATTTAAAACCAGTGTGTGGGAGATGAATACAACCTCATGAATGGACCATGTCTACTTAACCTAAATTTAATTATGATATTACAAGTTACAGCTTTTATAGTAAAGACGAGTATTTAAAAAACAGGTACAACGTTTCGATCACTGGTGCCATCATTCTCAAGTACACAAGTTTTAACGGTAAAGAAAGTTATTTACTTGTGTACTTGAGAATACTGGTACTAGTGATCGAAACGTCGTACCTGTTTTAAAGATATTCGTCCTTACTGTAAAAGCTGTAACTTGGTATACAATAATGCTTATAATCAGTAAGTAAACTGAAAACGAAACTAATTTTAATTATGTACAACTATGCTGTAAACCTTTTTATGAAGTTTTTAATTGTTGTAAATTTATATAAATATAATATTACTGTCGGTTGTATATCCATGTAACTACTTCACAGGTTATGGATGGACCTTCACCAAAATTGGTATGGAGGTGCATTCCGGGGTACATACATATTTTCAGTTTTGCATTTTGCGTTTTTTACCGCTACTTCGCCCCCTGTTGATGGATCTTCACCACATTTAGCACGAAGGTCTGTTGGGTCTATGCGAAGATGCATGCGAACTTGCGGTTTCACATTTTGTATTTTGCAGTTTTGTGGGCGTTTTTTACAATACATATAAGGGAAACAACTTTTCATGTCCTTAGATAACCTTTCATTAATCATGAATTTACAGGGGAAGGGTACTCCAACTACTAAAACAACATGTTCATACGCTACTAATGTTCTGCCAGTAGTGGTTTCCATTATTGCAGGTTTTCAGAGTAATTTTAATTTTTGAACTAAGATTTATGCCCAGTACGAGATATAATACGTAAAAAAAAGTTAGGTATTTGAAGTGATTGGATCCCTTACACGTAACAGAATAATATCTGACGGGTTCTGAATGTGTTTCATTATCTTGTTCTCAGTTACAATGTACAACTTTTATGTGAGAAATCGTAAGAATTATGTTCTTTTTTAAGCTTCAAGAAGATTAACAGTTGGTTCGTTGCTATTCGAGATGTTGACTGGAGATAAATGTAAATATTTCTTACCCGCATCAGGTAATATTGGATCCAAAGCCACAAAAAAAACAACAACTTATCTTCTTTCCAGGTAATACAATACGGGTAGATTTCTAGGCTATTAAACTTCTTGATTTGATTTGTATTTAATGATTATTTATGTTGACTGGAGATAAATGTAAATATTTCTTACCCGCATCAGGTAATATTGGATCCAAAGCCACAAAAAAAAAAACAACTTATCTTCTTTCCAGGTAATACAATGCGGGGAGATTTCTAGACTATTAAACTTCTTGATTTGATTTTTATTTAATGATTATTTATGGTTATTATTGATCATTTATTGTAGCGTTAAATCGTTTTTCTCTGATAATTCTGAGTGAGTTTTATAGATACTCTATTGACTAGTGTATTAATTTGTTTGTTTTTGAATTTCGCGCAAAGCTATTTGCGCTAGCCGTCCCTAATTTAGCAATGTAAGACTAGAGAGAAGGCAGCTAGTCATCACCACCCACCGCCAATTCTTGGCCTACTCTTTTACTAACGAATAGTGGGATTGGCCGTCACATTATAACGCCCCCACGGCTGAAAGGGCGAGCATGTTTGGTGGAACGGAGATTCAAACCCGCGACCCTCAGATTGCGAGTCGAGCGCCCTAACTTCCTGACCATGCCGGGCCGGTAGTGCATTAATAACAACCTAAAAATATTCAACGAAATTTAGTGTTATAACTATCCACATGTAGCAAAACAAGCGCAAATTCTGTTACGAACTAACAAGTACTTAGGTAAAATAAACGTTCTAGAATGTTAAGGGAATTTCACAACAGCTGGCGGTAAGCTCATTAAGGACGGATGACGAGAAACTCGTTTTATATCTGATTTAAACGTATGGAGTTCTTAAAATTCAAATTTTCAGTTAAAGGTTTTAATTTTTTTAAGTTTCTTAGAAAACAGCTGTTCTTAATCTGATTTTCGTAAGAATTTAATCTAACGTATTTCATGTTCTATGTTCTATAAGAAAATAAATTAAATAACAGATGAAAGTGAATACAAATTGAAACAAAATTCGGGATGTTTCAAGTTACACCATGTTCGTAATAATAATAATAATAAAACGTACTAACCAGCAAGTCACGTGACAATCATAGCAGATATAAAATCACAGCAGAACGGATGTATCAGAACTACAATTTGACATTGTTAGGCATTCGTGGGTAATGTAATGCCTCAGAAAATTGACTGTTTTTTGGGGGGGGGGAATTGTATGTAGCAGCCTTTTTCAATGCAAAATATTCATAAATCCAGATCATAAAAATTTGATCTTAAGAAGGAGTTAAAATTTCTAAGAGGCAATATCCTTTGTACTTAATGACTTTGGAAACAAAGGAATATGTAATAACTCGGGGGCCAAGATTATCCAGAAAAATACGACCTGCAGCACGTCGTACCACAGGCGTGACGAGAACATATAATCAATGCGTGGCGTGTTGTAACAGGTGAGAATCCACGAACTCAAAAGTCAATAATAAAAGCAGTCCAAATTTTCCAGGCAACATTACGCAACATAATCAAAAAGGATCTTCATCTGGAAAAGCGATACAAGTCAAATTTACACAAGCTGCTTCCACGACCTATCCGTTCAATCGTCCAGCTGGAGATAGACAAGGGTATTTATGTTATTCCATATGTAGATGTGTTGGTCAAGTCGCCAGGCGTAGCATCTATGCATTTCTTGCCATTGAACTGCTTAAATAGGCTCTTGGAAACCGACATCTTCGTATACTAAATGGATTATGGAAAGGAACGAGAATTAGAGGTGTGCGTTTGACACGACAAAAACACACTGGAGCCTATTTAATAATAAAAACATGACTTATACTGAAAAATTACATCTCACCTGAGTATTAGAATAAAAAATACTGCTCACATTCTTAATAAACAATTTTTCTGTGTTAAGTTATTGGATTAGTAGAGTTTTGTGTATTTATTAAGCATATACCATTTTCCTATTGAATGAAGATTACATACAATCCTGAAATATCCCGACGAGTGCAAATATTATTTGTATTTTTCAAAGTTACTAAGACCGCCATCTGTAATTTAGCTGGTTAACAAAACTCTACAACCCACCATCAGCGACAAGGGTTTAACTGTAACTCGTATAACACACCCACAGCTAAAAATGTTAGGAGTATTTTGTGGTATGGCATGGATTCAAAACCCGCTCTGTAGCTCCAAAATCGAGAGTTTTTATCACATGGCCAATCTGCGCTCACGGTACAGCTAAAACGTAACATGTTACAAATGTATATTTCTATAAAATTTATAAATGTCCATAAGATAGTTAGCTAACCCAAGAGGTGCTGGAGTTAAATAATCTTATCAACCATAATTTAGTTAATTTTTTATCTTCCGTCACAGACGCTTTCAAAATTACGAACTTCAAATTTTGTGTAACTGATTCTGTAGCTCTTCTCCTGCATGTAAATTATTTCAAACTTGACGTTGCATTGTTTTTTTTCGAAACGTTAGCGGTTGATTTGTTTGTTACTATCGTAATAATTTGATCGAAACCGCACATATACACTAGAGTTATATTTGCATACACAGACATTACATTACACTAACGTTGAAGTATTTGTAACCACATTTATAAAATTCTCCCAAATGAAGCAGTAAAAGAAAACAAGTTTTTATTTTATAAAGTTAGTTTAGCAATTCTAACTTCCATAGTTTAAAACCAACCAACAGAGGTCTATAATATTTGGTGGATGGACTAATGAAACAATGTGAAAGACGACTACAATGGTTAACAATAATTATCACCAGAAGTTCGAACAGTCAACACGTTAACAATGCTCAATGCGTCCATTATTCATGTGCAGTATTGTTTCCATTCGTGATAGAAAGTGATACACAGTTGATTGATATTCTCCACATTCCAATAGTTGCATGTTATTTACTCCCCTTGATACTTTCCATATTCCAACAGTTACACGTTATTTGCCCCCCCTTGATACTTTGTAAATTCCAACAGTTACACGCTATTTACTCCCCTTGGTACTTTCCAAATTCCAACAGTTACACGTTATTTGCTCCCTTGATACTTTCCAAATTTCAACAGTTACACGTTATTTGCCCCTTGGTACTTTCCACATTCCAACAGTTGTACGTTATTTACTCCCCTTGGTACTTTCCACATTCCAACAGTTTCACGTTATTTACTCCCCTTGGTACTTTCCAAATTCCAACAGTTACACGTTATTTGCCCCCTTGATACTTTGAAATTCCAACAGTTACATGCTATTTACTCCCCTTGGCACTTTCCACATTCCAACAGTTGCACGTTATTTACTCCCCTTGGTACTTTCCAAATTCCAACAGTTACACGTTATTTGCCCCTTGATACTTTGTAAATTCCAACAGTTACACGCTATTTACTCCCCTTGATACTTTCCAAATTCCAACAGTTACACGTTATTTGCCCCTTGATACTTTCTAAATTCCAACAGTTACACGCTATTTACTCCCCTTGATATTTGCTGGTATGGCATGTAATATATTTCAGGTCTGTTGAGGAACTAGTCGCGTCTCGGTAAATCAAATACTTGATGTGGCCTCATACTGAAACTCAACAAGTGAGACATCTGGAGACCACACTTCTAATGTAGATGTGTGAAAAAATGTCTGTTGATATGATTATTTGATCCTTGCAAGCGTGCCCCAATAATGTTTTGGTAGTTCGTTTAATGTAGGGCCTATTTTGTATCAAGACGTTTCATTTGAAATTCTTCTTTTCTAAAGAGTTTAGAGTTTCCCTAGCGAGACAGCGGTAAATCTTACGGTAAAATCCGAAGTTCGATCCCCTGTAGTGGAAACAGACAGCCCAATGTGTCTTTCTCCTAAAAGATAAAACAACCAACTGAAGAGGCAGAGTAATTAAACATTATAATTTATATCAAAAATAGATTCTCTTTGTTCAAAGTGGTTTATATGTTTTTCATAAGACTCGTTGCTACATGGCCTTCTCTGTTTACCTTAATGTTGTAACAACGTTATTATCGTAGCTATAGTAATGTTTTGTAAGAACAGTTTTATTATTTAGTGATAAACTAACAGGAACTACTTCTAATGGCAGAATAAGTCCCGAGATGTTCCATGATGTTTTTATATAGTAGATGGTGTTTAACTTGCACTATAGCGCCTCCTGGTTTTCATTTTGCTTTCTTATTGGAGTTTTTATATAATAATTGATCAACAAGATGTGTTTTTGGGTGGAAGAAAATCTGATATTGATTGCGTAGTGTATTTGTGCGTAGTGTATTTGTTTATTTGTCTTTCTAGAACAAACCGTCCCTAATATTGAAGTTACAAACCAAAAGAAAGCACCCACAACTACCTTTTAGGCTTTGTTATCTCACTATTATGTTACACATACGGCCCCAAAATGTGGAACGCATTGTTTGTGCAATGGGGCACGAACCATGAACCCTCAGATTCACAGTCCGGGTTTATCTATTAGGCTACATCCGGGTTATTTATGAAGTGATTTTGGGATGTAGAATAATGTTATTTGTTCATGCTCAGAAAGTTAAGTTTCTGAAATAAACAAATTTAATATTCTAATCTACGTAAATCGAATTTGCAAGCATAAAGAAAGTTGATTTGCAAGAGTAAAGAGAACTGATCTGTTCAACTGAAGTTTGTATACTTGGACTAATAACTTATTCGTTAAAAGTAGCCCTGAATGGCCAGGTGGTTAAGGAGTTCGACTCGCAATCTGAGGGTTGCGGGTTCAAATCCCCGTCACGCCAAACATGCTCGCCATTTCAGCCGTGGGGGCATTATAATGTGACGTTCAATCCCACTATTAGTTGGTAAAAGAGTTGGCGGTGGGTGGTGATGACTAGCTGCCTTCCCATTTAGTCTTACACTGCCAAATTAGGGACAGCTAGCGCAGATAGCCCTCGTGTAGCTTTGCGCAATAAACAACCAAAAACAATCGTTCAAAGTAGATTAAACTAATCTATTTAAGTTAAAGATTATCTGTCGAAATAAAATGATTTGAATTGTTATAACAAATTTAATCCGCTAATCCGCTCTAATGAATCGAGCTTTTATTCGGTAATTTTTTTGTTTAATAACACATATTCTACATTTTCTTTTACTCTGAGGTCCTCATTTTGTATTGCAATTATTCAAATTTATTTTCCTAGCGTAATGATTTTTTTTTAATCATTCTAATGTAATACTTCCTGGCTGATTAGCATTGAGCGTTTGCTCACGTCTCTGAAATATATATATATGCTAATACCCAAATTTCTGGCTTTTATAGCATTGCCAAATGAATTATTCACGTTTACCAGAAATGTGATAGCGAACTAACTGATTCTGACTTCAAAACTTTATACAGTGACACTCTCGCTGGAATTTTATACTTTATACAGAGACCATTAAATCTCATTTTAAACTCCAGATTCTTGTAGCGATCTAGGCCTTAAACATTTCGTTATTCATATAAAAACATCAACTAAAATATTAAATATGTTAGACTTTTCTCGTTCAGAAACTCTATAGAAAATTCAATGGAAAGCGACAATAATAGATCATAAATGTCAGAGTGATCCCACAGATTCTATTATGTACTAAGTGTTTTTAAGTTCCTATTGTCTTATTGATTTAATTGTTATGTATCCAGAAATCGTCATTAAAGAGTAAGCTAGAGACAGTGATATTGGTGAAGATCTTTTAAAGTACAATTTTAAAAAATGAAACCTTTCATCATGATTTTCTGCACTCGAGTTTCATAGATCATTCAACTGCATAACTTTTACACACAAGGATCATAGAAACTACTATATTTTTACACACAAAGATCACAGAAAACTATTATATTTTTACACATAAATATCACAGAAAACTATTATATTTTTACACACAAAAATCACAGAACACTATTATATTTTTACACACAAATATCACAGAAACTAATATATTTTTACACACAAAGATCACAGAAAACTATTATATTTTTACACGCAAATAACACAGAAAACTATTATATTTTTTACACGCAAATATCACAAAAAACTATTATATTTTTACACACAAGGATCATGGAAAAGTATTATATTTTTACACACAAATACCACAGAAAACTATTATAATTGTACACGCAAATATCTCAGAAAACTATTATATTTTTACACATAAAAATCACAGAAAACTAATATATATTATGCACAAAGATCACAGAAAACTATTATATTTTTACACACAAAAAACTATTATATTTTTACACACAAAGATAAAAGAAACTAACAAATTTTCTCTTCAATTAGATTCTGTAAAAAAAGAATGATCTCCGAAACGTTGTTTTGTTTGTACAATTCAAGCACAAAACTCCATAATGGGCTATCTGTACTGTAGTCACCACGGGTATCGAAACCCGCATTTTAGTGTTATAAGCTTTCAGACTTGCCGCTGCGCCACTTAAGGGTCCGAAATGCTGCAACAAACTGAGCGTGTGTGGGTGTGTTTTATAGCAAAGTCACAGTGGGCTATCTGATGTGTCCACCGAGGGGAATCGAACCCCTGATTTTAGCGTTTTAAATCCGTGGACTTACCGCTGCCCCACCGGGGGATTGCAACAAACTCTTTTGTCTGAGTTTAAACTTTAACGAACTTTTAATATCGTTGCCTCTATTCACACTTTGTGATCTATGTTTGTAATAAATGATCAGTTGTGTTAAGTGAACCTAACTGTAGTTTGATACGTGCTGTTAATATATAGATATTTCGCAAAATTACACACTCACTGACGAAACGGGTACCGGGCATTAGTCTAGTATTCAGTTTATATATTCGTTATGCAAAAAATAAACGTCTTATTTTCATTTCAAAGGAAGAACTCCAGCGAGTTTCATCAACAATGTTTAACCGACTGTTGTGCCGCCCAGTGGCACAGCGGCATGTCTGCGGACTTACAACGCTAGAAACCAGGTTTCGATACCCGTGGTGGACAGAGCACAGATAGCCCTTTGTGTAGCTTTGTACTTAACTACAAACAAACAAACAAACCGACTGTTGTAGCGAAAGACGTTCTTTACTCATTTCCAGGTGGAAGCATTATTCTAATAGTAGCAACTTTAAACCTTGTCGATTGGAATTGAAACTTCAAAATACTGTCTTTTTGTTACCCGCAGAGAAATGGAAAGAATATTCGCTAAACATACCAATACGAAATCTACTAATTTTAAAAAAATATATATATTACGTGAAACTAGAATATTCACGTTCAACTAAAAAAATGCGTTAAATAAAAGCTACATTAATATCTAATTAAATAGTTTTACTGTCATCTGATTTTACTTATATAATGAAAGTCCACATTCTTATGTTGAGAGTTATGGACAATAAAACGTAGATTAATTTTACAGAGGTTAATCGTAATCTATCAAAACGGTGTTCTGGGGCTTATACTGCACTTGGAACTATTTACTTCATCAAAATGGTCGAGCTTTTCTCATAATCCTGCTTATTCCCTGGTCGCGGGTTCGAATCCCCGCCCCACCAACCATGCTCGCCCTTTCAGCCGTGGGGACAT
>NW_013672374.1:33133-41351 GCF_000517525.1 Limulus polyphemus
CTCTCAATTTATAAGTCAAATTGTGCTGACACCATATTTAGAATGGTCGAGAATACATCGTGTTGTATATCATTAACAGTCTTACTTATATGAACATCCTTCCTCAGAAGGATCTGTAACAGATATCTCTCAATTTATAAGTCAAATTGTGCTGACACCATATTTAGAATGGTCGAGAATACATCGTGTTGTACATCATTAACAGTCTTACTTACATGAACATCCTTCCTCAGAAGGATCTGTAACAGATATCTCTCAATTTATAAGTCAAATTGTGCTGATACCATATTTAGAATGGTCGAGAATACATCGTGTTGTACATCATTAACAGTCTTACTTACATGAACATCCTTCCTCAGAAGGATCTGTAACAGATATCTCTCAATTTATAAGTCAAATTGTGCTGACACCATATTTAGAATGGTCGAGAATACATCGTGTTGTACATCATTAACAGTCTCACTTACATGAACATCCTTCCTCAGAAGGAGCTGTAACAGATATCTCTCAATTTATAAGTCAAATTGTGCTGACACCATATTTAGAATGGTCGAGAATACATCGTGACCATGAACCAACATATATATATATATAGATGAAACCTGTAACTCGTGGTTCCGTGTTTTAACATTTTAAATAGAGGACCAAACCTTATAAAATGAAAGGTAAACTAGTTGATTAATTTCCGGCCTCCGCTTGTGAATGAACCAGCATTATTTCATATGGAGTCTCTATTCATCATCGGCCTTTGGTGAGATCGTAAAGTAATTTCAATAGACGACTACGTCACCTTCACCTAAGGCATGTTTAAGTGCACTCGACTGTATTAACGTATACAAACCATTGATATAAACTGTAAATGTTTTCTAATCTTTGAGAACAAAAGAAATAGTGCACGTAATGAAATTGTTTGATAATTCCACGAATTTGATGTATACATCCACCAACATATATTTGCAAAACTCCTAACACGCTTTGATAGTTTTAAAATATAAATGCTATGGATAATGGGTTATCCTCGTAAAGACGAAAACCCTAGGCTTTTAACGTTTTTCTTTTTCTTCTTGAATAATGCTTTAAGTAGTTCATATATGCTAAGATTAATTCTAACACATTTCAAAACAATTATTAAATGTATTGTAGCTCATTTTCTTTATAATTATTTAAAATTTTTTAAAGAAAATGAACAGCATAAGCCGTATAATTTGTAAGAATTGCTTTAAATAGCTTAAGCTACCCCCCCTCCCCCCAAAAAATGGAAAGGCATATAAACAAAATGAATTACATGTATATTTTCAATCATTAAAAATCACAAATATAATACCATTTAGATAGGAGTGGATCTATGCTTTGAAGCTTTGAGTGAACATTGTAGATCAGCCATTATTGGACATTTCTGACATTTGACAGGAAATTACCACTACTAGGGGATGGGTGAACGTTGTAGATCAGTTATTATTGGACATTTCTAACAGTTGACAGGAAATTGCCACAACTAGGGGAAGGGTGGACGTTGTAGATCAGTTATTATTGGACAATTCTGACATTTGACAGGAAATTATCATTACTGAAGGATGGGTGAATGTTGTAGATCAGTTATTATTGAACATTTTTGACATTTGACAGGAAATTACCACTACTGGAGGGTGGGGGGATGTTGTAGATCAGTTATTATTGGGTATTTCTGACATTTGACAGTAAATTACCACTACTGGAGGGTGGGAGGGATGTTGTAGATCAGTTATTATTGGACATTTCTGACATTTGAAAGTAAATTACCACTACCGAAGGATGGGTGAACATTGTAGATCACCTAGTATTGGACATTTCTAACAGTTGACAGGAAATTACCACTACTTCATAGTGTTATACGTAAGAAAATATGTATGAATATATGTCTCCAGATACTAAAACGACTTTAAACACTTTATTCTTAACTGGTCTAATACAAGATTATCATCAAAAGAAGAAACTACAATTAGCATTGTTTTGTCTATTGTAGTCTCATGTGGACAAAGATATTTTCATTCAACACCAGAGCACCTCATACTGACTGGACATCAACGAACTAAGTTTTATATATATATCAATAATTCATTACGTTGTACGTTTAAAAACGAAGTGCTTGTTCTTAGTGTCGGTCGTATCACGTGTTTCTGGATATTTATTATCCTAAAGGTCATTTGAATTTGAATGTCTCGTGAATGATTTAAAACGTTTCTATTACTAAGAGCTGTTTAAGAACTCTGTTGATAAAGTTAATTAAACGGCATTTGTGCATTGGTAAAATATAAAAAACAATCAAACATACAATGTTGAATTGTTGCACAATAAAATAAGCTTTATTAAAAAAAAAGGGGGCCACGTCCCCAGAAAGAATCTGTTTGTTTCGGTGGTGCTCTAATGCAGGAAAACAAAATGGCTTTAGTCGTTTCAGAAAATATTATGAAAAGAAGTTTCATTATTGGTTTCGTCCTTGCTTTCTTTTTTCTTTTGTTTTAAATGGACCAAAAAATATTTGGATGATTTATATTCACGATTGTTCTACACATAAACGTTTTCTTCTTCCAGAAATATATTCTTTTGTATACATAATAATACCCATTCCCCCTCAAAATCGTAGTTTTCAACGACTATATATAAATACATAGATGTAGTTGGCTTGTTAAGTTATGGAAATTGTCAACCATTTCTTTAACGATACTAGCTTACTGCAGCCATGAATTTCTAAATGGAGCTGATTTACAACTTTGTTATAAATAAAGACAAGTCTCATAACATGCCACTTCAACATATTGCAAATAAATGTTACTCTAGTGATTCATACCAAATACTTAGTCTCTCGGTGAGACAGTGGTAAGTCTACGGATTTACAACACAAAAATCAGCAGTTTGATTCCCCTGGTGAAAATAGCAGATAGCCCAATATGGTTTTTACTACACACTAATTATTTAAAGGAATAAATGTGTAAGACGTTCGTTATTTCGAATGTAGAAATAAAACAGACTATCTACAATGCAAAATAGTACCAACAGCAATGTTTAATTAAGTACTCTTTAAATACACAAAAATGCCCATTGAAAAGCAGTTAAGTAAATATCTCTGAGTTTAAAAGTTTTACTGTAGTTTTTACATAAAAACGAGTCTGGGCGCTCCGAACTTCGAACTAGAAGGGGTAAGATTTGAGCCGGAGATCAACCGGTGAGTCCACTCCGCACTTTCAGTTGTGGGCTCAGTATGATCGTGAAAATCAATCTGTCTAATCGGCTTAGAATAGCTACGTAGATGATGACTGTTGTTCTGTCTTCAGTTAGGCTTAGCATAGCCAGGTGGTTAAGGCTCTCGACTCGCAATATGCGGGTCGCGGGTTCGAATCTCCCGTCCCACCAAACATGCTCGTCCTTTCAGCCGTGGGGGCGTTATAATGTGACGGTCAATCCCACTATTCGTTTGTGAAAGATTAGCCCAAGAGTTGGCGGTGGGTGGTGATGACTAGCTGCAGTGGATTCACATCGCACATTAGTACTTTTACGAAAACATTACCTAACGTCATTAGTGGAAAACTCAGCGTGTGTGAAAAAAAAGGACAAAGCTAATTAGCTTCCCGTTAAATGAATTATATGTATATGAACCCGTAATCAACTCGCTCATCGTGAACCCTCGAGAAGATATCGAAGAAGTTCCAGATTAAAAGGAAGACTTTATATTGTTTGTAAGTCTGTGAAATTTTTGTTTATAAATTATTGTTCGTGATAACTATTTGTAATAACTGTTATTGTAAATTGTATTGTTTTGTGTATATTAAAACGTATTTGTGTTAAAAAAAGAAAACTGTGTATATCAATCTTGTTGGTAAATATAATAAACTGACTATTAATCGACTTTTACTTAACTACTAAATCCAAAGTATAATTTAACTACTAAATCTAAATTTAGCAGTTTACTCAATTTCAGGCCGTTTGAAATTCTAATAAGTAACAGTGTTTCGTGATGGGTATTCTAACCCATGACAAATATTGGGATTGATCGTCACATAATGGTGCCCCAAGGCTGAAAAGGCAAGCATGTTCGGAGACGGGGAATCGAATCCTCGACATGAAGACCGTCCCTAATTTAGCAGTAATAGTCAACACCACCAACCGCCAACTCTTGGGCTACTTTTTTTTACCAACGAATATTGGAATTGACTGTAACATTATGACACCCCCAAGGCTGAAAGGGCAAGCATGTTCGGTGACGGGGATTCGAACCCTCGACATGAAGACCGTCCCTAATTTAGCAGTAATAGTCAACACCACCCACCGCCAACTCTTGGGCTACTTTTTTGACCGTCACATTATGACACCCCCAAGGCTGAAAGGGCAAGCAATGAAAACTTGTTTTATCTAAACAGCATCTTATGCGACACACAAACTAAAGAATCAAACCAGTGGTACATAAGGTTCGACACAGTCATCCTTAATTTAGACATGCTGACACAAAAGGAGAACAATCAACCAGCAGTAGCCGCTGTCTATCATGGGGCCACTTTCAATAGAATAGCGAAATTGGCTGTCAAAAGTATAAAGCCGCCATAGCAGAAATTGTGAAAGATATCAAATGGCATGTTGCGGCTCACATCTTGGATCTACTTTTTTGATTAACAACTCGACACGCTAAAATTGGGACACGCCCGGTTCGCCCAAGTCAAGCGCAGTAGATAATATGCATGAAGCATAACTGAATAAATTTATTATAGGGATATAGTCTTCTTGTACGTTATTTTATGTACGTTTTGTATGTTATTGAACATAACTTAGATCTTTATAATTTATTATGGTGACCTACTTAAATACTCCAGTGAGGACGACTGGTACCAGGTATGATGGCAATCAATGATGAATCATATGATAATTACAATTCAGGAAAAAAAAAAGAAGCGGGAAATGTATAAGAATGATGGGAATTTTCAATAATAAAATACAACACAGCACCTGACCTTTTCACAGTGGATTGGAAAGGTAATTGAGAAGTGCTTAAAATCTTATTTATATATGGTTCTATGAAATAAGCCTTCAATACACATCGTAACAAAAGCGGCAACACAACTAAGAAGCAACGTTTCTGTAAATGTAAACCGAAAAAATCAGGTATTCAATCGAGGTTTCCGGAATTTAAATAAAAAAATGTAGACCTATTGTCCGAGCAGAATCAACTCTGGTTTTTTCCAAACCGAAACGAATGATATTTGAGGGTAATGTTTAGTTCACCTAACTTACAACAAATGGAAACGAAAAGTATTTGAGGATGATGTTTCAACCACTTAACTTACAACAAACCGAAACGAAAAGTATTTGAGGATGATGTTTCAACCACTTAACTTACAACAAACCGAAACGAAAAGTATTTGAGGATGATGTTTCAACCACTTAACTTACAACAAATCGAAACGAAAAGTATTTGAGGATGATGTCTCATTCCCTTAACTTACAACAAACCGAAACGAAAAGTATTTGAAGATGATGTTTCAACCACTTAACTTACAACAAAAATTATACGAATCCTGAAAAATATTATTACTTTTTTTGTCCAATTCCAATTTAGTGACATAGTGATGAAAACCAACTAACCCTATACGTTTTACATTCGGATGTACATTAACGTTTATTTTGCGTGATCAAACAAATACAGCTTCTTTCCATCTAAGCACTATCAGACTGTTCTAGTTTGCAAATCCAACGTATCGTATTACCGCTATGCAGCTAATTAACCACATTTATTTGTAGTTTTCAATTTTGGAACGAGAAACATTTTTATACCATAAATTAACCGTCAAAGTAATTTTACACAAAACACATAAAGAAAATACTTTATTGCCCTGAAACCCCTCATTAATAAATATGTGTCACAAGACTGGTTTCGGTCTTCGAATTACATCAGTCGACAGTTAGATAAAGACTTATTTCGTTCTTAAAAGGAAAGCTAAAAAGAAAATAAACCCGTAAGCCGTTTTTTTAGATATATGTTGATTGCAGGTTTGTTGTTGTTGTTGTTGTTTTCTGCCTATATGAATGAATCTCATCTAAACATTAAGTTCACTACGAATAAATAATAAAAAACAGGTCACTTTATTTGTGGACGTGTCTCCGATGGAACAGCGGTAAGTTTACGAACATACGATGCTAAAATCCGGGGTTCTATTCCTCGCAGTCGACATAGTATACCACTCAAAATTGTTTTGCTTTAAAAAAATCAAACAAACAAACACAACTTTTTGGATCTAGTATTTGTGTTATAGGATCTGAAGAGTTTTAAACACATTAATTATACGTAAAATCCATTATAGCGATTTTATGTTTGAATTTTTGATTCTGCGCATTCGGATTCACAAAACAGTCGATAGCCTCTTCAACAACAACAACAACAAACAAACAAAATTACATCAGATTGGGTACATAGCTCGTAGAGTTGGCAGAGCAAAATCATCATCTTCAAACTTCAGTTTAACCCTGAAGAAGAAAGTTTCACCTTTCAAAAACACTCGGAATATAGGTTGTTTTATCGTTTTATATTACGACTTATTGAACCATTGTGTTTTTCTGACATCATGAATGTGGACTAGAATATATCAGAGTTTGTTTGTAATTATGCACAAAGCCACACAATGGTCTATCTGTACTCTTCCAACCACGGGTATCGAAACCCGATTTCTAGCGTTGTAAGTCCGCAGATATACCGCTGTGCCACTGGGAGGCAAATGATTATATAAGAAGTGGACCAAAAAAAAGAAACAACAAAAAAAACAGGCATGAATGACAGCCCATGTCATAAAGTAAGTGTTGGCTGGAAGCATACCGTGAACCACAAAAAGCTGTTTGTGAGGCATGAATGACAACCCTGTGGTTCACGGTATGCTTCTAGCCAACACTTACTTTATGACATAAGCTGTTTGTGAGGCATGAATGACAACCCTGTGGTTCACGGTATGCTTCTAGCCAACACTTACTTTATGACATAAGCTGTTTGTGAGGCATGAATGACAACCCTGTGGTTCACGGTATACTTCTAGCCAACATTTACTTTATGACGTAAGCTGTTTGTAAGTTTGTAAGTAAGAAAAATAACTAACATTATTCTTATTAAGAATGAAAACCAACCTTAGGTAATAGATTCAATTCGTTAACGTTTCTCAAGTTCCCAGAAATCGTATTGAATCTCTGTGTAAAAGAGTATATATATTTATTGCCCTCTCGAAATATTTATATGGTCCCCATCTACACAGGCATAACTTTTTAATCTTTCTCGAGAAAGTTCGCTGTTGTGCAATATCCTATGCTGGTATGCTGGAAAACCCTCCCTTTTTGTTTTCTCTACCCCTGGCGATGAAAAAGCCAAGCCCAAGATATAAACACCCGTTCACATAACGTTCCTTGCATTGAATTTATTACCGGATTTAATTATCAGCATTCAGTCGTGCTCTTACTTAATTAATTTATATATTTTCCTTAAGAACAATTGATATATTATTTTACACTTTATATCTCATTTTAAACTAAATTGCAATTCATCATTGTTTTATGTTTTTTATGAATATAATAACTCTAGTAGATCTTTTATATATTCTTAATACATTTTTGTTCGGCTTCTTGCACGCACAATTTTATGACTTAACTGCGTAAATAATTATATCTTCTATTCACACACCTTGTATGTGTCGGAAGCCGAAAAAGCTCCAAGCAAAGACATTTAATAATGCCCGAGTAAACATTATATTAAATGATATTTAACCAAGTGAGCGTTATCAATGACACGGATAAAATGCAAATTCCATTACATCGTGATACAATGTGAACATGTCAGCAATTAGTTAAAATCGCTGTAAGGAAAAAAATAATTATGTGGTCAAGTGATAGTGATTTCGTTGAAATAAACTAGATAAGTATTTTTTTTTTAGCTATTTCACATTTTTTTTGTATTTTTAGCCTTGTTGAATTAGTAGCCTTGCTGGATCAGAAACGGAGATATAAGGTTTCAGTTTGCTTCTTTCAGATTGAACTATCTGGTGAGTCGACTGCCGGGTATCGAACGCCGAATTTGAGCGCAGTAAGTCCGAAGGATTACCGTTTTCCCAGCGAATGATTGATGCTTTAGTACCCACCAGTAGTTTAGGGTTAATAACAAACACTTTGCCTTACAGTAATCACATAGAACTAATTTTAAGGTGATACAATATTCTAC
>NW_013672374.1:42103-45971 GCF_000517525.1 Limulus polyphemus
TCTGGGTTAGCGAAAGTTCAATTTTTCTTTAGCTTTTCACGGGACATAATATTTCGGATAGTATAGATTTCAAAGTTTTTTTGTTTTCAGTTATATCGTAAACATTGAAAAGCTTTAAAAATAAGATTACTAAAACAAAATCCAAACATCTTAAAGGCCATGACATATCAATAGAAAATAAACTCTTTTTTTCGATTGTTTTTACTCTGGGTTAACGAAAGTTAATTTGTTTTCAGATTTTGAAAGGACATAATACTCTTCGTTAATTCTATAAGGTCTCAATTTTTAATGTTCCGACGAAAGAAGCACTATCCGATATTTTTCTATTAATTTTGCGTCATCAAAGCACTTTTTCCCATTTTCCAAAAAAAATTCATTTTTTAACCGAAAAGCTCATGTTTTTTCCCAAATTTTGAAAAAATTTGTTTTTCCTCATATTTCAATACAAAGATGCCCTAGATGTAATACTTTAGATTTGGCTATCCTTTTTTAGCTAACACGCTGTAACAGCGTGCATAACAACAACGTATAGAAATCTCTAATTTATCGACTTGAAGCGTATTTGTTAACACGTTTCATACAAAATTTGGAATGCCTATTTTTCTTGGTCATTTACAGTAGATACTTTTAAATATATAAAATAGATAAAGGTAATAAAAAAAAGAAATGGAAAGTAACTTTATTTATTTTATAGTATTTTCATAATGCGAGTTCTTGGTAGTAGCGTTAATAAAAGCAATATATAAATAATTCCGTAATTATTAATTTATTTCAGATAAGTGAGAGAGAACAGTATCGTAAAGGGGTATATCCTTTCATCCTCAAGTTCAAGTAAACATATCTGACATGCTTAATATGAATTATTTTAAACAAAAGGAAACTAATCTATTTTCTTTGAAAGTTTGTTTGTTCTGAGATACAAGCTACATTAGGCTGTGTCCACTGTGAGGAATCAAACCCCGAATTTTAGCGTTGTAAGTCTGTAGAGCAAGGGACCATTTGGAAATTCGATTGCTTAATTGATTTTTCGTTAACATGCGAAACTACGTCAGCAGGAAACATAATAAATTGGAGTCTGTTATTTTACTGACGTAAATTGGATTAATAAAATAAGGGGGTCCGGCATGGCCAGGTGGTTAGGGCGCTCGACTCGCAATCTGAGGGTTGCGGGTTCGAATCCCCGTCGCACCAAACATGCTCGCCCTTTCATCCGTGGGGGCGTTATAATGTGACGGTCAATCCCACTATTCGTTGGTAACAGAGTAGCCCAAGAGTTGGCGGTGGGTGGTGATGACTAGTTGCCTTCCCTCTAGTCTTACACTACTAAATTAGGGACGGCTCGAACCAATTGTTTTATAGAACGTATTAATAATTAAATGGAGTATTTCTCTTAGCTTCTTTGAAGACATTTAATGGGGAATTATGGCGGTGATAGAGTGTAACCTATTAAAACATCTGAGCAAAATAAAACAAAATAAAGTGGAATTAAAATGCTCATTGCAATATAAATTTAATTATCAGATTATGTTCTAAGTACGATTAGGTTATGGATTTTTATGAAATTATTTAAAACGGGTACTTATTCCAAGCACACAGTATACATACACTTTGTTTGTTTGTTTGTAATTAAGCATAAAGCTACATAATGGACTATCTGTGCTCTGGCCACCACGGGTATCGAAATCCGGATTCTAGCGTTGTAAGTCCGCAGACATACCGCTGTGCCACTGAGGGGCACATACGCTTAGAATGTTTAATCAAAAGATTTACTATTATGCACTTTTAGGTTTGGTTGCTGTTAAGGGCAAACTACACAATGTGCTATCTGTGCTATGTCAAACCACGAATATACGAAACCCGAATTTTAGCGTCTTACGTGTGCACACTTATCACTAAACCACTGGGAGAGGAGGGAGGACACATGTTTAAGAACCCCATGTATTTCGCCCTGCTGATGGCTCAGTTCTAAGCTTGAGTGCTTAAACACAAATAAAAAAAATATATAAAAAACGATGTATTTCGTCAATTTTCAGGAACATTGTTATTAACAGTCAGGATTACCATGTCACAGATAAGCAGGTACTGAGAACTACAGGCAGGGTTAACATGTCATAGATAAGCAGGTACTGAGAACTACGGGCAGGGTTAACATGTCACAGATAAGCAGGCACTGAGAACTACAGGATAAACAATATTGCGAATTTTTGCTTTCTTGTGTGACATTTTTTATCTTTGGTTGAGAAGAAGGAAATTTACTAAAGAGAAGAGATATATATTCTTAAAAGAATTACGCATAGTTGGTTTGAGTAATTCGATGTTAAGACCCCTCTAGTGATTCAGTGGGAAGTCCGAGAGCTTTTTCTGGTGGTTCAGTGGGAAGTCCGAGAGCTTTTCATATTAAAAATCGAGATAGCCCATTTTGTAGTTTTGTGTTTAAGAGCAAACAAACGGAAAAACACACAACACATATCTATACTAAGTTTGAAACAGTAAAATATGGTTTGTTCCCTATAACGTCTAGCTCTGTACTTTTAATGTTCAATAATACACATTCTGAAGAAATGGCAGGTTTCTTCACAGTATTTTCAAGTACTTTGTTTGTGTCTGTATCCTAATTTATGGTTTGGTTTGTTATGAATTTCGCGTAAAGCTACACGAGGAGTATCTGCGCTCACATTTTTTTCCTTCTGGTTGTTTAAAGTGGACACTTCTGAACTTATAAAACACCTAAAGGAAGAAAAGGCAAATGCACAGCAGCACTTAACATTTAAAGAATATATCTTAAACTTATATCATACACATTTTTTTATGGTACTTAGATAATGCGAGTTCCTAGTTAGTAAAACAACCATAAATAATTTCATAATTCACATTTTTTTCCTTCTGGTTGTTTAAAGTGGACACTTCTGAACTTATAAAACACCTAAAGGAAGAAAAGGCAAATGCACAGCAGCACTTAACATTTAAAGAATATATCTTAAACTTATATCATACACATTTTTTTATGGTACTTAGATAATGCGAGTTCCTAGTTAGTAAAACAACCATAAATAATTTCATAATTACCGATTTCTTTCAGAGAGAGAAAAATATTCCTTGAATCTTTAAGATAAACACACTTTACACAATAACTGTTGATAATTTCAAGCGAAAAGATGATAATTTACTTTTTATAAGGTTTTTACTTGTTGAGAAGATTGCACAGGTTACACTTTCTCTCAACGATGATTTCAGCACCCTTTTTTTTTACAGTCCATTAATTGGCTTCAAATGACTAAGAAGCTAAGAGCAAGGTTCCGTTTAATTATGTTACTTTTTATGAATTGTAATTAGGATTCTAAAGCACACAAATATCTTTGCACTTTTTTTTTCGCTAAGCATTAACGTTTCTAGTTTCTAATTTGGCCTGAAGGATCTTAGATCACATAGGGAATTTCTGTTCTGTAGATCTACGTGATTACGCCAGATGTGAATAAAAAGAAGGTTGTTAAAGCAGCACGTAATTAAATTCTTTAAAACGAAGATCAGTCATGATGGCATAAAAAAACACCTAAAGAGCACAAGCTATTTCCAAGTACTATAAAAAAATAAGGTCGTATTTACAAACAGGTGTAACATTAGGTTATATTTTTTATTAAAAATAGCAAATCCTCAGACTATTTAGACGATTGTTTTCGCAGGAAATTCACTTTGCAGAGGCAACCAGATTCGTTTAGTAACAAGAAACAACTAGGTTAGTAGTGGAAATATCAGAGGTAAGAAATAAAAACCTAGATTAAAGAAGGTTTGATTAATTTCGTTTTTCCTGAGTTAGTTAAAAGAAGTTCGATAAAAGTAGAATATTGTATCACCTTAAAATTAGTTCTAT
>NW_013672375.1:0-7240 GCF_000517525.1 Limulus polyphemus
AAGTGTTGTCTTCTGTGAGTTGACCCACCACACCTAAGTGTTGTCTTCTGTGAGTTGACCCACCACACCTAAGTGTTGTCTTCTGTGAGTTGAACCACCACACCTTAGTGTTGTCTTCTGTGAGTTGACTCACCACATCTTAGTGTTGTTTTCCGTGAGTTGACTCACCACACCTAAGTGTTGTCTTCCGTGAGTTGACCCACCACACCTTAGTGTTGTCTTCTGTGAGTTGACCCACCACACCTTAGTGTTGTCTTCCGTGAGTTGACCCACCACACCTAAGTGTTGTTTTCCGTGAGTTGACCCACCACATCTTAGTGTTGTCTTCCGTGAGTTGACCCACCACATCTAAGTGTAAGTTTTCTCTTGTGACATTACAAGAACAAGAGGAAATTGTTGTGCTGTTATTTAGAATGTTTCGGGAACTGTAGTGTTTTAAAAATATATAAATTGATGTTTTCATTCTATAACTTTTATATTTTTGTGTTTTTATACTTACAGTTATATTGTAATAATAATAATATGTATCCCCTTCAAACTTTTGTAGAATGTTGTAATTACAAAAAAAAATGACATTTTTAATGTGCCAGTCACGACTTCAAACCAAGTAAAACTAGCTACAGACAGCAAGAGTGTGTTATTAGGTATTACATGTTACATCATCTGTCTAGTTCCATATTGTAACCATCATCTTGCCATATACCACCTAGAGTCAAATGTTATCTTAAAGTCTTATTTAAGAACAAAACATAATAATAATATGTAAATGTTATAGTATCATCACATAGTCTGATTTGTTGACAAACAGTCAGTTTTATTTGTAGTTTAGTAGTGTTAAATAACAATCTTATTTTTGCTTTCCTTCTTACCAAAGCTTCTTGTCAGCTGGTAATAAGTTCGAGCAACGGAATTAGCAAAGAGATCTTTATAGTATAGTATAAAATATTTAGATGTCATTCACATTGTTTTCAGTCATATATTTGGTTCAATATTATTTGTTAATAAATGTAAGAAACGAATAAAGGAGGTTTTTAATCAGATAAGTGTAATAACTTATCAATTTCCACGAGTATATTAATTTCTTTTTATTTCGTCTTGCATAAAAATCATTACAGCATCATGTACATGTAACGTAAATCAGTAAACAGCTGCAAGGTATGTCCTTGAGATGTCTTTTAGTAGTTTGAACTTGTGACTGTTGTCATTGGGTGTCCTTGAGAGATCAGGTTACCAAGGTTATTTTGTCACTGACACATTCATATGCAGGAAAGGTTGTTTCTTCTAACGCAAGGCCTAAGTTACTTTACTGTAAGGAATATTTGAGTTCATCTTAAAATATTTTCTGTATATACAATTGTTTTAATTAAAAAAGGCCTTTACATCTTTTCCTGAGATAAAAACATTAGAGGACAATGACCTGTGAAGGTCATTCCTTTTTTTTTCTATTTGCTCATTTAGTAAACAGGAGAACATTTGAAAAATAACATGCATTATTAATTATTAAAAGTTTTTTTTTTGTAATTGAAGAAGAATTAAGCTTGATTGAATAAAATCGTTTCTAGCAACAAACATCCATTACAGTCCGTCCAACTAGAGACGGTCGCTGCTCTCAGTTCTCCATCATCAACAGATTATTATTCATCGTCACCCGGACCTATGGCATCTTCAGCCACCAAAGAGCTGGATGACCTCATGGCCTCGCTCTCTGAATTTAAAGTAAGGTTTGATGAACTCTGTTTGATGTGCAAACTGGAACTTTGAAATTTTTTGTATTGAATAGCAACATATTTATCATGAGATCAGTACAAATTCAATTATGAGATTATTGGTGTGTGTTATAATGCATAATTCATTTGGGTCATAATTTAATTTGTACTGATCTTATGATAAATATTGGTTATAGCTTAGGGTTATTGGTGTGTGTGTTATAACGTATAATTCATTTGGGCTAAGCTGTAACCAATATTTATCATGAGATCAGTACAAATTAAATTATGATATTATTGGTGTGTGTTATAATGTATAATTCATTTGGGCTAAGCTGTAAACAGAAATCGATCTGTTTTAGTCATTAGTTGTGAAAACAATAACAAATTTATACATGTGCTCATTATGAATCAACATTTGTTTATTGGCCTATAATATAAGATTAAACAGCTTCAGCGAGAAAGAATTTCAGCAACATTTCCTGTTTGTACTTGGATTTAAGAGAGTTTTTTATTTTCTCCACAGTTTTTAAAACCATTAAACTGATTATGTCAACTTCAAAGTACCTAATTTGATAATGCAGGAATTGAGACACTTTTCCATCAGTAATGTATTTTAGCATGTTTTATGATTCTTAAGTGTGCTATGTTTATTTTGGTTTTGCTCCGATAAAGATCTGTTCATCATTAGATATTTTCCTGATTTTATGCATTATGCTGGGCCAGTGTGGCCTAGTACTTAGCACGCCTGGACTGTGAATCCGAGATTCATAGCACGTTTGTGCAAAATATGCTATTCACTTTGTGGTAGTGAGTCTGATATAAGAGTGACAGTCAGGTTCCACTGTTCAGTCAGACAAGAGTAGCTAGAGAGTTGGTTTTGACTGGCTGCCTTTCCTCCTGTCTGTTAGTTCAAAATTAGGGATGGTGGCTATGCACAAACAGCCTTATATGTAGCTTTGTGCAACAATTCTGAAACAGACAAGTATCAAACTTTCTGTAGAGATATTTGTATTTCAGGGAAAGAAGTAAATCTGGTTCATATGTCACATTGAGGAGAATTTAAAATCGCACCAAGTTGGTTTATCGTACCAGATATCACAGTGTTTATTGCAAGGGAGACCAGAGAGTAAATTTTATCTTTCCAATTTCCTGCAGAGAAAAATAACTCTCGCTATTTTCCTTGCTTCAATACTTATCTCTTGGATAATCCTTGTTGACTTGTTACTTTTAGTGCTTTGGCCACAGCAACTGCAATGAAACAGCACTTAATATCAGTCTTGCCAGTAGAAGGGTTTTGTTTACAAAATTTCAATTTGTTTTACACTGAAATTCACAGTAAATTTTTTATGCTACATTAACGAGTAGAGAAAATAAGGGTTATCATTTCGGTTATTAACACGTTCAAAGTTATTAACACGTCCAAAGTTATTAACACGTTCGAAGTAATGTTGATTTTGTCTTTTTGTAAGACTTGAACATAGGCATTTCTAAGTCTCCTTAATTATTTCCTTAGTAGTATAACAATATCAGGAACTACGTGTACCTGTTTCTTTAAAAAGGAAGAAATGAATAAATACTACATTAGTGGAGGATATTGCTTCAAAGACTTACTAAACAGAAACCTGTTTGATATATGAAATAAGGATTTCGGAATGAAAAAGCCAGTAATTTTGGCTAATTAAAAGAAACATTATATTGTGAAAAATAATATGTGTGGCCAATAGACCTCAACCAGTGTGGCAAAAAAAGATTTAGTGACGTAACAGATTACAATTACGGGTTTTTACCCAGGCTCACAAAACCCCTTTCTGCTTCAGTCTAGTACATAAAGAGCCTTAATGCCTTAATAAGTTTTTTATTTTGTACTCTCTAGTATTGAGTTTGTTAATCAAACTTGTTCTTAACCTGGTACATTGATATTTATTCATGAAAACAACAACTAACTTTAAACTTTAAGAACTTTTAATGTCACCGTAATATTCACAGCTAAAAGACACTAAAAAACAACAACTAACTTTAAACTTTAAGAACTTTTAATGTCACCGTAATATTCACAGCTAAAAGACACTAAAAAACAACTAACATTAAACTTTAACAACTTCTAATGTCACCGTAATATTCACAGCTAAAAGACACTACCCAAATTGAAGGGGAGCCAGCCTGTGCTAAGACTCAGAAACCACCCAAGCAGCCATCTACTCCAGCTCCTGGTCTAAATAATCAGCTGGACTCTATGCTGGGCACTCTCCAGTGTGACATGAACAAGCAAGGGGTAAATACCACAGCTAAAGGTCATTGCACTGCCTGTAATAAGCCTATTGTTGGACAGGTATGCTAAGGGTTACTGCTTTTTTGTACTTCACTAGTAGATAGGATTGTTTTATTAATTTTTATGTGGAATAAAATTAGAATGTAGTTTAAAAGTAACATTGTGCTGTGGGCATAAGAAAAAAGTAATTTTCATTTAAAAGTTTCTATAACATGTATGTATATTTTTTCAGTAAGATTTTTTTAGAATATGTATGTATATATTTCAGTACGATTTTTTTATAACCGCTATATCAAACACCATCAGTAGTGGAAGAAGGGGACGTGATAACTCTTTATATTGTTAATAACCACTGTAGAACCACTATATCAAACACCATCAGTAGTGGAAGAAGGGGATGGGATAACTCTTTATATTGTTAATAACCACTGTGGAACCGCTATATCAAACACCATCAGTAGTGGAAGAAGGGGACGTGATAACTCTTTGTATTGTTAATAACCACTGTGGAACCGCAATATCAAACACCATCAGTAGTGGAAGAAGGGGACGTGATAACTCTTTATATTGTTAATAACCACTGTGGAACCGCAATATCAAACACCATCAGTAGTGGAAGAAGGGGACGTGATAACTCTTTATATCGTTAATAACCACTGTAGAACCACTATATCAAACACCATCAGTAGTGGAAGAAGGGGACGTGATAACTCTTTATATTGTTAATAACCACTGTAGAACCGCTATATCAAACACCATCAGTAGTGGAAGAAGGAGATGTGATAATTCTTTATATCGTTAATAACCACTGTGGAACCGCTATATCAAACACCATCAGTAGTGGAAGAAGGGGACGTGATAACTCTTTATATTGTAATGTTCTTGAAATGGAATTACCCATAACTTTTGTTATTGATTTTTCTATGTATTGGCTAATTTTTCTTCCCAAGTTAAATGACCCAATTAACTGGACGTAGCATATAAAGTGTAGTTGACATATTATTACATTCTTCTTTACTGGTACAAAGTCTGGCCCAATAAAGAATCTTTTTTTTTGTTCTTAAAGTAAATTTATATTTTGTTTATAATTTATTGGAGACTTCACAAGTTATAACTTAACCGTAAATGTCTGGAAGTTGAAGTTTTGTCTGTTAAAGAAAGTTATATGAAAACCTTTCAAAAGCTGTAAATCTCTGACAGGTGGTGACTGCTCTAGGGAGGACGTGGCATCCCGAACATTTCACTTGTAAGCACTGCAACGAGGAACTTGGGACAAAAAACTTTTTTGAGCGAGATGGCGATCCCTACTGTGAAACAGACTATCACAATATTTTCTCCCCTCGTTGCGCCTACTGCAATGGTCCAATTCTAGATGTGAGTCTTTTTCTATAACTCTTTCACTGCCATGCATATAGACAAGTAACTCTCCCAGTACCATTTTTATTTTGAGATGAACAATAGATAACAAATATTTAATATTTGATTACATATCTGAAACTTGAAACTAATAAACTTTGAAAATAATTTCTTTTGAAGCTCCCTGTCCTTACTTGTTAAGATGTTTTTTGGCAGAATGAAATTTAAAATACTAGTAGCCCCGATGATAGTAACTGTGTTATCAAAACTGGTTGACTGTAACTATTAATAAAGATTTTACCTTTCACTGTGCCCCCCCCCCCCCAAAAAAAAACCACGTCAAATTTTGTTTTTTTAACTCTTAAAACTTTGAAAAGCTTAAAGAGAATATTCTTTTTTGGTGACTGGAAAAAATTCCAAACTTCCAGTGCTCTAGAAGAATATATATATATATATATATCTATGTATGTGTACCCATGTAAGTGAAAAATGTTAGCTCCTCAATGTTATTGTGAGTTTATAAGTTATTTTGAAAATTTAACATAAATGCTGTTTCATTTTTTATGCTGTTGTTACACTGTTTGTAATCTTAAAACTACAAAAAAAAATTTTTCAAAGACACTAGTTTATGGTTTGTCACGATTTGTTCAATAAAATCAGTGGAAATGTTGTGTTTTCACGTATGTTTGGCCCGGCATGGCCAGGTGGCTAAGGCACTCGACTCGCAATCTGAGGGTCGCGGGTTCGAATCCCTCTCACACCAAACATGCTCGCCCTTTCAGCCGTGGGGGCTTTATAATGTGACGGTCAATCCCACTATTTGTTGGTAAAAGAGTAGCCCAAGAGTTGGCGGTGGGTGGTGATGACTAGCTGCTCTCCCTCTAGTCTTACACTGCTAAATTAGGGACGGCTAGCGCAGATAGCCCTCGTGTAGCTTTGCGCGAAATTCAAAAACAAACAAACACGTATGTTTAATTGTATATAGATTAAAAACATTTGAAGTATTTTTGGATTTAAACCATTATCAGAATACTGAAATATCAAGTAATTACGTCATTTGGTAGCATATGTAGCTGTTGAAACATCAAGTAATTATATTGTTTTAGTAGTGGTAGTTTCTGATTAAAGCATGGCTATCTTTCGGTTTCTTTTGACAGAAATGTGTGATGGCTTTGGACAAGACATGGCACCCTGAACACTTCTTCTGCACCCAGTGTGGCCAGCAGTTTGATGAAGAAGGGTTTCATGAAAGAGATGGAAAACCGTATTGTCAGGAGGATTACTTTGAGCTCTTTGCACCAAAATGTGGGGGTTGTAATCGCCCAATCACAGAAAACTACATCTCGGCCCTGAACAATCAGTGGCATCCCGGGTGTTTTGTTTGTTGGGTAAGATCTGGTATTTTAGATTATTAATAAAACAGTGATTGAATTCGTCACTTATTTAGCATGATTGTAACGGTTGCTCATTATTTAAGGACTTTCCTGTATTCTTAGTAAGTAGTTAGCAAACATCCACACAGTTTTGGTAAAACATTTGTGTAACATAACATACACAAGTACCAATAGACAGTGGAGAAAGTGTGTAACATAACATACATAAGTACCAATAGACAGTGGAGAAAGTGTGTAACATAACATACACAAGTACCAATAGACAGTGGAGAAAGTGTGTAACTTAACATACACCAATAGACAGTGGAGAAAGTGTGTAACATAACATACACAAGTACCAATAGACAGTGGAAAAAGTGTGTAACATAACATACAAGTACCAATAGACAGTGGAGAAAGTGTGTAACATAACATGCACAAGTACCAATAGACAGTGGAGAAAGTGTGTAACATAACATACACAAGTACCAATAGACAGTGGAAAAAGTGTGTAACATAACATACACCAATAG
>NW_013672375.1:8192-12513 GCF_000517525.1 Limulus polyphemus
TAGAAAGTGTGTAAGTTAACATGTACATGGTACTGGTAGAAAGTGTGTAAGTTAACATGTACATGGTACTGGTAGAAAGTGTGTAACTTAACATGTACATGGTACTGGTAGAAAGTGTGTAAGTTAACATGTACATGGTACTGGTAGAAAGTGTTATCAATCATTGGTTGTTATTGTTGATGGTATATATCAATGTGACCCAGTTATCAACCAATGGTTGTTATTGTTGATGGTATATACCAATGTGACCCAGTTATCAACCATTGGTTGTTATTGTTGATGGTATATATCAATGTGACCCAGTTATCAACCAATGGTTGTTATTGTTGATGGTATATACCAATGTGACCCAGTTATCAACCATTGATTGTTATTGTTATATAACAATATGACCCAGTTATCAACCATTGGATGTTATTGTTGATGGTATATAACAATGAATAGTTTCTTGAAAAAGATTAGTAAATTGTTAATGACTATCATCTAACAAAATAACTCTTATTATCAATTGTTGAATGACAAGTTGGAAATATCAACAGCTCTACAAATATTTTTGTTACTGTTCTTAGGACTGCAGGCAGCCCTTCAATGGAGGCAGTTTCTATGATCACGAAGGACAACCGTATTGTGAAATCCATTATCATGCTAAGCGAGGCTCACTCTGTGCCGGCTGCCACAAACCCATCTCTGGCCGCTGCATCACGGCCATGTATCGGAAATTTCATCCTGAACATTTCGTGTGTTCCTTTTGCCTAAAGCAGTTAAGTAAGGGAACTTTCAAGGAACAGAACGACAAACCATATTGTCATGGTTGCTTTGAGAAACTTTATGGTTAGGGAGCAACAAAACAGTTCTGTCGTACAAAGTGAATCTCATGAAATGAAAAGTGTCGGCCTGAAACACGTGGTTCGGTATAATGTTATGTTTTTTATTGTTCTATTCTCTACATTTTTATTGGCAACATGTTACAGCAGAGAATAATATAACTTTTCCCACGGAGTTGATATCTACCATTTCCATATCAACGTTTGAGTAAATGACACGCAGTGTTTACACTCTTTTAGACTCGCATCTTTAAAATGCCCTAAAAATCTATTGTTAACTATTATACGTGTCCTCTCCCTGTACGGTAAAGGTTTGAAAAAAACCGTACGTCGTAAAAGTAATATTTTGTTATCATTCAACTTGTTGTGTGTAAGTTTTATCTTCCACTGATTTAGTGGGTAAATGCAGTCCATTTACGATATAAGTAACAGAACAAGTGTTGAATAATTGTGGTATCGAGTGAATAATATGACAGAGGAAAGTAGTAATCCTAACAAAATAGGAAACTAAACATCCTGGACATCTCAAGATTGATATTAACCTGGATTCTTGAACTGGAGTTTCTAATTTCTCCGATTCGTAAAGTTTATTAGATCTGAAGTGGTGCTGTTTTTTTTGTTAAGGAATTGGTAAAAAAAAACTAAAAGAAAATATATAATAAACAATATGTTCCTTAAGAAGACTCGTTAGTGTTCTTAAATGTATATATATTAAATGCACTGTTTTCTGAAGAAACCTATGGCTTTCACCACTGTTGAACTTTGCTTTTTGTTAGTCTATGGTTAATTGGTAGTGTTAACCACATAGATTATGCTTATAGATGTTTGGAAAAGTTTTTTTACATGTATCTTTTAAAGTAGAAATATATTTTTAAAACTGTTATTTATTTTGTTAGTATATACAAGCCTTCAGATTTCTTTGTATTTAAAGCTTTACTGTTTTGTAGTAGGAGAACTCTTGGGCAAATACTGTTTTGATTCAAACCCTGTTGATCGGTGAATGGCTTTGTGTTCTCTAACAATAGCAGTTTGGAGAGAACTCTATTAATAAAAAAAAACAACTTGAAACAGATGTGTATGTGTTATATATCTGTTATAATCTTGACATGATATTTAGTTCATCTATTCAATAAAGTTTCATCATTTTAGATGACGAGGAACCCACTTTGAGACTAATAATGGCTGGAGACGGCTTGAATGGTTAATGAAGAAAAACTTTAATATAAGTTTAACATAACAGCAAATGTACAACGTTTCGACAAAACGTAAATTTATTGTTATTGTTGTAGCTCTCGTTATTGTTCTAAGATGTTATTTAGATTGTAAGTTTCTTTCCATAAAAAAAAGATATCTTGGTCTCACCCACCCAGTCTTTACCACATCTCTGGTAGAATTTAAGCACTAAATGTCCCACTTTATACACTACAAAAGTTAGGACAGTCGTATGGTTTTAAAAATCGGTGAATAAAGGGGTATTTTACTGTTTCTGAGTGAATTTTCATCCTGACTGTTTAGACTTTTGGTTCAAAAGTCTTAATTTCTCCGAATACAGTTTGAATGGTTAATACAGAAAATAGTAGAGTAAACGTTCCCAAAATAAACTTTAAAAATAATACAATACCATCAAATGGCTTTACTCTCTGAACTTCCAATAAAATCCACCCCCACCACCCCCAAGCGAAAATCTGAAATGGCACTCCTGTTTCTAATACCTCCCTTTACTTACAGCTTTGCGCTCAAAGAAAAAAGGGCGAATTAAGAAATAGATAATATTTTACTTGAAAAAAAAAGGAATTTCAGTGTCGTTTTATATTTAAATAAAGTAATTTTTGTACGAAAACTGTTCGTAGTGATATCGTGAATAAACGTAAATCACAAAAAGTGTTTTTACATTTGGATCTCATCGATTGTAACCATGCTAGAAAGAACTGAACATGTAATTCTGTACTTTATAAATATTTTTATTATTATTTATATATTCGGCATTATAAACTGATGAAACACAACATTATATATAATAGGTAGAAGAAACTTACATTAATATGTTTTATGGATTAAAGCTTTTCAGAATAAAACATTATTGCGTCCATTTTAAAATTTAGATTAATTTTAAATGTTTTTTTTTAGGTTTTCGTCTGTATAAATTAGTTTTACTAACTCTCTGGAATCATACTCAGTAGTTGAGCATCGATCCTATAGGTGGTGTTAACCACTTTAAAAAAAACGAAAATACGTTTCGGCTGTATAAATTAGTTTTACTAATTCTCTGGAATCATACTCAGTAGTTGAGCATCGATCCTATAGGTGGTGTTAACCACTTTAAAAAAACGAAAATACATTTCGGCTGTATAAATTAGTTTTACTAATTCTCCGGAATTGTACTCAGTAGTTGAGCATCGATCCTATAGGTGGTGTTAACCACTTTAAAAAAAAAACGAAAATACATTTCGGCTGTATAAATTAGTTAGTTTCACTAGTTCTCTGGAATCATACTCGGTAGTTGAGCATCGATCCTATAGGTGGTGTTAACCACTTTTTAGAAAAAGAGAATAAATTTCGGTTGTATAAATTAGTTTTACTAATTCTCAGGAATCATACTTAGTAGCTGAGCATCGATCCTATAGGTGGTGTTAACCACTTTTTAGAAAAAGAAAATAAATTTCGGTTGTATAAATTAGTACTGGAAGTACTCGCTCTAAGTAAACGTCGTGCAAGTACGTTTGTGTGTGTAGTGGTGATAGGAACATTTTTAATTACGTACTTGCGTCTTTTTTCTTGTTGTATTCAGAAAACAGAAAATTTTTGCTTTTTTTCCAGTTTGAGAACCTCCGAAAAATAGATGACCTTCCAGTAGCTTTGTGTAAAATTCAATAAACAAACAAACCTTGAAGAGATTGAAAAAATATATTTGATTTTGTTGCTATTTCCAATATTTAACTTCAAAATTCAGTGAAAAGGTTTAAATAACTTCGAAGTAGACATCATTTAAACTTTTCCATCACTATATCTTGGAGAACGTTTCGCCTCTAGCTGTTACTAGTGAGGTACTCTTTAATAACTCAAACTACCACATTCTTCCCCCTTTTTACAAATAAAACCCGACCTCAAGCCTTATCTCAGACACAGCATATTACCATGTCTTTCTGTAGTAACTTTTTATTGGATCTTCCCCGAGAAGGGTATGAACCTGGGACCAGTTTCACCCTCTATCAACTTAACCAAAGGGTTAACCCTTTATCCTTAGCTATACCTAGTAAGAAACTTGTTAACAAGCTACCAAAGCGCCAGAACAAGACCCTGTAACATCAAGAGATTAAACACAACCACTCGGGACTTGTCCACTATTGTTTGGAAGGATATAGCTGGTGATTATTTTTTGAGTGGGTCCATCGGTGGCTCAGCGGTAAGTCTGGAGGCTTATAACGCTAAAAATTGGGTTTGCACGTTACCTTCAGATGATTTGGCAGAACTTTACACGTACGTTTAAAGTGAATATA
>NW_013672375.1:12944-14156 GCF_000517525.1 Limulus polyphemus
CTCAAAAGGTGGACCTACACCATATTAAAATATATTTTGTTGTTTTTCCAAGGTGTTTCCATTATTTTGTCCAACCCCTGTAGAATACACATAGATCTACATAGTTAAGAAATATATTCCTGATATATAAAAAACAAAACTATATATATATATCAACATAGTTTATACAGAAGTGCTTACCATACCTGATAATGTTGGTAGTTTAAATAAACAAACTGAAAATTAATTAAAAAATATCACGTCATTTATTGTTTCATCTATTGGCCAAACGTCTTATTTGTGGGTGTACACTTAAAGAATGTAAAAAACTAATAATAATAACATATATCGTTTCGTTAGGACACACAACTTTACCAAACTTGAAACAACTCAATTGAACAACGTACAAATTCAAGATTATATGGACTGATAAAACCTTATGTACTTAATTAACTATCCATTTCTTCCAAGTCCCTGTAGCGCAGTGGATAGCGCGTTGGACTTCTAATCCAAAGGTCCCGGGTTCGACCCCCGGCAGGGATGAGATATCTTATTTTTAAGGTAAGTTAAAGCTGATAAACACGGTTCCAATCGTTCTCTGTCTTGGAGAACGATCAGAGTACGGATTAGATAGAAGAAAATTTGAATCTACTGACAATGATGACCTTTAACCTCATAAATTGAATGAGACCAATGGTTCGCGTGGAAGGTCGTTAACAAAGCATTAACACGAAACAATGAGAAAATGGTTGTCAGCTTCTGAACTTTTAATTCCAATGAAAATGTGATTCCTTATAAAGTGTATTTTAGCAACATACAAAAACGAAATTAAATGAAAGATTCTAAGTACCAAGAGTTGGTATGTCTTCAGAGGACATGTAATATGGTAAAGGCTTAGCAAAGTTAAAGTGGTGTATACATGCTATTGTAAGGCAAGGCCTGAGAGAGAAGTTTGCTTTGTTCTCTTGAACAAGAATGGTCAACTATTCGAAAGCGCTCGAGTTTTGGGTCTTATTTTAAGTCCATTACACTTTGTATGTGATCCTTTGTGCTACGTCTTTTATACATGCGATTGTATGGCAAGAGCGGAGTTAAGATGGTGCATATATGGTATTGTATGGCAAGGACTAAGAACGAAGTTAAGATGGTGCATATATGGTATTGTATGGCAAGGACTAAGAACGAAGTTAAGATGGTGCATATATGGTATTGTATGGCAAGGACTAAGAACGA
>NW_013672375.1:14843-23527 GCF_000517525.1 Limulus polyphemus
TACAACAATAAATATGTCTGTCCATATTGTTGCATATTGTTGGTATACAACAATAAATATGTTTGTCCATATTGTTGCATATTGTTGGTATACAACAATAAATATGTTTGTCCATATTGTTAGTATACAACAATAAATATGTTTGTCCATATTGTTGGTATACAACAATGAATATGTTTGTCCATATTGTTGGTATACAACAATAAATATGTTTGTCCATATTGTTGGTATACAACAATGAATATGTTTGTCCATATTGTTGCATATTGTTAGTATACAACAATAAATATGTTTGTCCATATTGTTGCATAGTGTTGGTATACAACAATAAATTCTATCGGTCAGTTAAAAAAACAGCAAGAAAAACTCACGACTAGACGAAAATCCAGATGTTTTAGTCAAAGAATGTCGAATAAACTATTGGAAGGGAATGTTTAGAAATATACATTATCGGCTTTGTCACTGTGTGTTTAATCACAAACAAATAAATGTTTTAAAGATATACAAACTATCTTTGTGCCCGCTACTTTGGTGCCATAAATACAGGAACTTCTAAATAAAACAATATATATATATATATACAATACATGTACTTCCGCAAGGTCCACGAAAGTGTTCTGTTTCAAGAGTAAATAAAACAAAAATTAGGAATAGCAAATATTTTTATTTCTAGCTTCTAAAGTTCATATGTCATGCTGTGTTATAGCCTACAGAGTGCATAATTCTTCTCGTGATTTATGGCATGCGCACGTTTTATTGACGTCACGACAGTACAAATTGCAACGTTAAGCGTCCCTTATGTGACGTCAGTTTAGTGTCTACTGACTGACTGACTGAGAGACAACACACTACTGTATAGTGGTGCAAGTGATTAAAACAGGTGACCCCTGCAGGCGGCCTTTGGCTCCATTTCGGGGAAATTAATTCATGGATGTCAGCACGCCATCATTAAAACACAAATTATGAGGACAAAAGACGATCACAGAAACTATGATTACACGATATTTGTTCATCAATTCAGTGTGAATATGGAAATACCAATCTTTTATCATGATACACGGTTTAGGTACTCATTATCTATGTATAAATGGGTTTGGTACCTTTAGAAATATACAGTTTTTGGTTCTTTCTCTCGGCATAAAGAATCTTATACATAAAGTCATTAGGCTTGCTAATATCATTCAATACATTTCTATTTTCCATTATCCATTTTTGCAAAAGATACAGCATAAAATGTTTATTGTACACGAGGAATCATTTTTTTTTCGTTTTTATTCAGCTGAACTACCTTTGTTCTTGACCCTCGTCAGTGTCATCACACGTTCCATTACCACAAGTAGGCCTAACCAAGTGTTTGCTTCTGTCAGAAGTAAGCATTGCAATGCCACGTGTGCCATCAGAAGATACGGGAGTGGTCACGTGTTTGCTGTTGTTACGTGTCACCATTGTAACGTCATCTGCACCTCCAGAAGACACAGTGGTAGTTAAATGTTTTTTACCATCAGGGGTCATCACAATCGCACGACTCACAGTTGTTTCTTTGTCTAAGGAGCAATTCCTCGTTAGTGCTTTTGTTCTGTAGGCTACTCTTCCTGATGTATCTATGAACAATAAAAAGACCCCCCAAGAAAAACCTTCTTCAGTAACATTCATAACAACGATTAACAGTGGTTGGTTAAATACATTTTTTTTATAAACATTTCAGTTTAGAAAACAATATTATATTTGTTATTAAGTCAGAAAGAAGAAGGGAATGGTTATCTAAAGTTGATTTTATGATATGTCACGTTTAGGTTACATTTAATTAAACTCTGAAATGTTTACTCAATACATATTTCGAATGTATACAGACACACACACAAATACATTGTCAGAAAACGTTGCTGATGCCTTTAGAATGATCGTGAAGTTCAAATGTTCAATAATTAAAAAACTGAAACTTAGACCAATGAATTAAATAGGGTGATTTATCTCAGTAACATTACTGTTTATTATATCAGTTATAAACAACCAAGAGTTCAATACTAAAGAAGCCACGTGTTTCATACTAGAGAAACCACTTGTTTCACTACTGTAGGAACCTCTTGTTCCACTACTGTAGGAACCTCTTGTTCCACTAATGTAGGAGCCACTTGTTTCGCTACTGTAGGAATCAGGTGTTTCACTACTGTGGGAATCAGGTGTTTCACTACTGTAGGAATCAGGTGTTTCACTACTGTAGGAACCTCTTGTTCCACTACTGTAGGAACCTCTTGTTCCACTAATGTAGGAGCCACTTGTTTCACTACTGTAGGAATCAGGTGTTTCACTACTGTAGGAGCCACTTGTTTCGCTAATGGAGAAGACACTTGTTACATTACTGGAGAATTCACTTGTTTGTTGAATTATTTTATTTTTAAAGATAGTTTCAAAGCTACTTGTTGTCTGCATTGTATTTTCATAGATAGATGAAGTCGTCTCATTAAACTTATTTAGACATTTAATCTTATTTATTTGTTTTGAATTGGCTACTCGCAGAGCTACTCCAGGGTTATCTCCTTTAGCTGTCCCTAATTAAGAAGTGATAGTCTAGAGGAAAGGTAGCTACTCAACGCCACCCAAAATCAACTCTTTGGCTACTCGCAGAGCTACTCCAGGGTTATCTCCTTTAGCTGCCCCTAATTAAGAAGTGATAGTCTAGAGGAAAGGTCAACGCCACCCACCATCAACTCTTTGGCTACTCGCAGAGCTACTCCAGGGTTATCTCCTTTAGCTGTCCCTAATTAAGAAGTGATAGTCTAGAGGAAATGTCAACGCCACCCACCATCAACTCTTTGGCTACTCTTCGCCAACGACTAGTGGGATGGGCTGACCATCACATTTCAATGCTCCTCTGCTGGAAGGGCGAGTATATTCGGTGATGGGACAGGAACCCGCGACTTGCACATTGCACTACTGGAGGAACCACTTGTTTTATACTGGAGGAATAATATGTTTTACTACTGGAGATACCCTTTGTTTCGTTATTGAAAGAACCAAGTGTTGTAATAATATAGTAGCAAGCCATGTGTTGCACTACTAAGGAAGTGAAATAAGTAAGCATATTGGTAAAATACTTCTGAACTGTATAGTTTGAGCACGATGATTGAATTTCATTAGAGTGGTCATAGAACAGGAACATAATTTCAAAACAAACTTACCGTAATGCTCTTCTACAACCTCCTCAACAATTTCTTCTTTTTTTCCTGTCAACTCTGAGTCACGAAGGATCCTCCTAACAGTCCTCTTAGTTATCTTAGTTGGCTCTTTGGGGAAGTTTCCCGTGATGGAGTGTTTACGTTTCTCTTCTTGAGATTCTGATTCCCCCATCTTGATGTGCTCCATATCTCTCAGGAGGAAATCATTTTCGTCAAAAGAATGGATAATTTCTGATTTCCTATCTTTTGCGGTCATATTGTCAAAATAGGCACTTGCTCTAGTATTTGCTCTTATGCCCGATTTCTTTTTTTCTTTATGAGGAAATTTGATGAAATTAGTTTTAAGACTAGTCTGTACTGCAGTATCAACTTTTTGAGAAGGCTTTGAGACACCCTCTGCACCGTCTTTCACATCAAAGTCTTTAGTCAGTGGATTAAAATGTTGATTTTCTGTGTGTCCAGTTGACAAAAGTCGTTCAAAGAAAGCTCTTCTGGAATCCTCGTGATTTGCAGTGCAGTCTGAATAACTGTGAGGATCATAAGGAAAATTAAAAACATGGGAGTCAAGTTGATGGTGACTTTGGATTTCTTCAGTTTTTCCCACACCTTTTCTGTATGACTTTATTACATTCTTGGGTGCTACTGTCGTTTGTCGTCTTTCCTGGGCAACCTTTCTCACAAGAGATGATGATGTGCCAACAGTACCAATTTTTTTCCTAGAATTATCAAAAAAGCAAACTTTCTTCGGGGTCACGGTTTTCTCTTTTTTGGAAGACTGAGTGCTGAAATCCAAAAGAGTCAGATCAGGGGCTGAAGTGGAAAATTTTGGTAATAAACCACAGGATGTCTCAATGGAGTCATCTTCTGATTGACCAATAAAATCTGGATTTGACAAAGAATCAACAGAACCAAGGTTGGTCGATGAAGAAGTCATATCAGGAAGTGACAGTACTGAAGTAGAATTCGCAGCAGGTTTGCTTAATTGTTTTCGTAAATCCTCAGTACCACCCAGAGATCCTACAATACCTTGAATTCTAGAGGCTATTTTTGTATCTTCTTGGTCATCATCTGGTACATTTATTGTGGTATTAGACTTTGTTAACGGGCATGCACGAGTTAAAAACAAACCCATTGCATTTTCAGTAGGTTTAGGCTGAAAAAGACTGGTAACCTCTTTGGTGTCTTTTGTCTGAAAAAGACTGGTAACCTCTTTGGTGTCTTTTGTCTGAAAAAGACTGGGAACCCCTTTGGTGTCTTTTGTCTGAAAAAGACTGGGAACCTCTTTGGTGTCTTTTGTCTGAAAAAGACTGGAAACCTCTGTGGTATCTTTTGTTTGAAAATAACTTGGAACCCCTTTGGTGTCTCTTGTGTGAAAAAGTCTTGGAATTTCTTTAGTGTCTTTTGACTGCAAAAGACTGGGAACCCTTTTGTTATCTTTTGACTGAAAAGGACTGGGAATCTCTTTGTTATCTTTTGACTGAAAAGGACTGGGAATCTCTTTGGTATCTTTTGACTGAAAAGGACTGGGAATCTCTTTGGTATCTTTTGACTGATAAAGACTTGGGATCTCTTTAGTGTCTTTTGACTGAAAAAGACTGGGAATCTCTTTGGTATCTTTTGAATGAAAAGAATTGGGAATCTCTTTGGTATATTTTGACTGAAAAGGACTTGGAATCTCTTTGGTATCTTTTGACTGAAAAGAACTGGGAACCCCTTTGTTATCTTTTGAATGAAAAGGGTTGGGAACCTCTTTGGCATCTCTTGTCTGATAAAGACTTGGAATCTCTTTAGTGTCTTTTGACTGAAAAGAACTTGGAATCTCTTTGGTATCTGTTGTAATAGAATTTTCTTGAAATATACTTTTATATTTACGAGAATAATTATCTTTGTTTCTCGTGGAAGTTTCATGGTCACTTGTCCAGAGTGCGTCATCCTCTAAGGTAATAACAGCAGTAGACAAAAAACAGGTATTGTTATCAACTGTAGATGGTGTGATCCTGAATTGATTCGACTGTTTTGAGCCATTTATTGTTGTATGACATGTTTTATCAAACGCACTCATCTCTTGTACCTGTTCATTTACAGAACTGATTTCTAAAGCATTGGTCTTACTCGTTTTTTTGTCACACATATCTTTCTGATTTGAGAAGTTTTCAGAAGATTCCGTGTCATTAGAAGAAGCAGTTGCAATGTCCACTGGTGACAATTTTACGTCTGCTTGCGATGATCCAGACTTTTGGAAAGTGTCTGAATCATAAACAGTAAAACCCAAAAGTGGTTTTGTCTGACATAAATCGTGTATTAGTTCTTTACATTCAAAATCTATACTGGCTGGAGCTTCTAATCCAAGAGGGCGCTCCTCCTCCTCTTTGGTGATGGCATGACCACCTTCTATTTCTAGATCCATTTTCAGTGAGAACCCTTCTATTGAAGAGTCTGGACCATATTTTACTAACTGAGGGGTCTGAGTTTCTGTCTTGTTAGAGACATTGTTTCCATCACTTTCCACATCCATTAGTACATCAAAATCTAGTTTTAGTTCGCTATTAACGCAACATCTTGGAGTGCTGTCTCCACCTAACCAGACTTTCTCTTCTTCGTGCTGACCTAAAAGTGCAAAACTAAATGAATTAAAAATGAAAGTGCCCATAGATATATGAAAATTGAAATAACAATGATAATAAGATAGAAAAAAAAACGTAGTTACACACTAATAAAATAATCTTTCTTAAAAGCTCTATACCATTTTACCTGAAACATGGTTCAGTAAATGAGTCTTCTTTCTTGTGTATTCTATTCCATCATTTTTACCATCGTTTGTTTCATTGATGTAATCTTTTGAATTTAAATGTCTTTTCGTTTTTTCTTCATCAAATACTTCTATCAGATTTGGCTTCGACAACGACTCGAAAGTTGGAGTGTTCAGGATTTGAGAGGTGGATGATTGGTTAAGTCCAGGAAGCTCCTGTAATGGGTTATCTTCAGATTGCTGTTTTTCTTGGTCATCTAGTTGGCTCATGTCTTTTTTGTGAGACCTAGTAGACTCAATATCACTATATAACTTGAGAACTGGTAACCATTTTGTAAGGGAAGACTCATAATTGGGACTTTTATCTAGGTTTTCGTCAGCATCGTCTTTAATCTTATCGAAGTTATGTTTTGCTTCGAATGTCCTTTGAAATGGATAATGTTCTTTGTTGAAATCTTCTTCCGAATCACGACGTTTTTGGTCGATTGTCCGATTATTGTTCTCCTCATAAAATCTCAGTGAATCAGTATATTTTTGAATCTGAAGATGATTAGGAAAGTCTTCGATTGAGCCTTCTTTTAGCAGATGGTAATTCTTCTGACTGGTGTCTTCTAACTGCCATACTTCCAAGTCCGAAACTCCTTGAAATCTCACCAAACAATCATTTTCTTGCACTGGTTGTTGGAAAGTGTCTATGGGCTCTTCTTCCTGCCACCTTGCACAATCTGAAACTCCTTGAAATCTCACCAAACAATCATTTTCTTGCACTGGTTGTTGGAAAGTGTCTATGGGCTCTTCTTCCTGCCACCTTGCACACTCTTCTTCCTGCCACCTTGCACAATCTGAAACTTTTCGAAGTTGAATACCTGATACCCAATCAGGCTTACTGGGTTCTTGTGTAGAACGTTTGTCTAAATGAAAGCACAATTATAAAAAAGTAAATACCATTTTGCGTTAAAAAAGCAAATTTTATAGTTATTTACACAGAAAACTTAATAATGAATTTACTATGGATATTCAAAGCTATACAATGGGTTGTCTGTGCTCTGCTCACCACAGATATCGAAACTAGATGTTTAGCGTGGAAAACTTATATTTATAGCTGAGCCTCTGGAGTGGGGGGAGCATTACAAGAAGGGCACATCATTGTATGAAATTAATTTTACTGGGGGAAATGAAAACTGACGTTGGTTGGGATTCAAGCTGAATACTTTAACCAATTAAACCACCACGTTTCGAATGCTACAAATCCAACTTTTTACTCCATTGATTGAAAGCTGACGCATCCCTTGAGACATACCAAGCCAAAAAAAAAAACACTTACATGTTTTCAGCTCTTTCAACAACAACAAAAATGTTATATGGAGTTTGAGAACTATAAGCCGACTGAAATAGCTGAAGAATCTTGCCAAATTCCGCAGTTCAAACGGAATGAAGCGGAAAATGTAGAATTGTAAATATGAAAACGCTTGAGCTTAATTGGCTAAAGCATCGAAATTTTAAACCACTTGAATATATTTGCTATATTGAATTTATTATTGTCTGTCTTATATAATGTATTATGCATTGTTCGTGGAAGCCTTGACATTTCATAATAATAATAATAAAGCAGTTACTCCATTAAAAGATTGTGCTTTCGAATCCCACGCGATCCCATTTATAATTTCTTCGGTAAAAATCTAAATCTGGATATACTGAGTCACTTTCCTAGTCGTACACATAAAATCTACCTTTAATTTATTGTGTATTTTACATTGTTGGTGTTTTACTGAGGAACAGTAATATTGTTGCTTACACTTATAATTATAAGGGTTATCGAAATACATTGTTGGTGTTTTACTGAGGAACAGTAATATTGTTGCTTACACTTATAATTATAAGGGTTATCGAAATACATTGTTGTATTTACTTTTAATTCACAAGGGTTATCGAAATACATTGTTGTTTGTATTTTGAATTCTGTAAGACGTTTTTCTCTTCGAACATTAATACAACAAATTATAAGGTGTACCAATCTAATAAAGTAAATAAAAAACATTAATTGAAATATAAACGAATAACCACCATAAAACGTTTACACACCAAGGCTATCCCAGTCAATGCTTCTTCGTTTGATCTTGGAAAGTTCTGGAAGCCAAAGTGAGTTCTTCATCTGCCCTGCTGCTGTGAAGGTTTTTATCTTCCCACGTTGAGTGGTTGAGACTGACATGGACTTGTTTTGACTCCAGTTTAGGAAATTATGGGTATGATCTCTTGTTTGTCCTGTTGTAAGTTGCCTACTGGTCTTCGGTTGTAATGTATTGGGTTTCTTTGGTTTTGTAGGGTTTCCAGTTTTATAAGTAGCTAAATAAATGAAGATAGATAAGTTGAGTAGAAATGAATTGTCGTTGGAAAGTCTGAAATCTTTGTGTCCATAACATAGACGTTTTTATTTCATTATTACGGTATAACATAATAACAATAAGACTTATCTATAACTGGAAAAAGAAAGATTTGGTTAATCAATGGTGAATATTGATGTGCAGTTAGAGAAATAGTTAACCGATGACAACCAACAATGTTTAATAAGATATCTGGTTAATAAACAAGGATCAACAATGACCAGTTAGAGATCTGGTTAATGAATGACGATCAACAATGTATAATAAGATATCTGGTTAATAAACAAGGATCAACAATGACCAGTTAGAGATCTGGTTAATAAACAAGGATCAACAATGACCAGTTAGAGATCTGGTTAATGAATGACGATCAACAAT
>NW_013672375.1:24527-29495 GCF_000517525.1 Limulus polyphemus
TATCTGGTTAATAAACAAGGATCAACAATGACCAGTTAGAGATCTGGTTAATAAATGACGAACAATAATGTATAATAAGATATCTGGTTAATAAACAAGGATCAACAATTACCAGTTAGATATCTGGTTAATGAATGACGATCAACAATGTATAATAAGATATCTGGTTAATAAACGACGATCAACAATGTATAATAAGATATCTGGTTAATAAACGACGATCAACAATGACCAGTTAGAGATCTGGTTAATGAATGACGATCAACAATGTATAATAAGATATCTGGTTAATGAATGACGATCAACAAAGACCAGTTAGAGATCTGGTTAATAAACGACGATCAACAATGACCAGTTAGAGATCTGGTTAATGAATGACGATCAACAATGACCAGTTAGAGATCTGGTTAATAAACGACGATCAACAATGACCAGTTAGAGATCTGGTTAATAAATGACGATCAACAATGACCAGTTAGAGATCTGGTTAATGAATGACGATCAACAATGACCAGTTAGAGATCTGGTTAATGAATGACGATCAACAATGACCAGTTAGAGATCTGGTTAATAAACGACGATCAACAATGACCAGTTAGAGATCTGGTTAATAAACAAGGATCAATAATGACCAGTTAGAGATCTGGTTAATAAATGTACAGTTAGGAATCTGGTTATTCAGTGTTTATAATATCGTTATTATCTCTCCACGAACCTGATGATTCCCACTTCTGGCGCTTCTCGCTAAATTTCTCTACTTTAGACATCCATTCCGGACGATCGGAGTTTCCAAACTGAGACTTGGCCTTTAGGTCAGGTTCAGGAAAGGTCCGGCTTGAGGCAAGTGTTACTGATACAGTCTTCTTCAGTTCTTGCAAAACGTCGTCCATCTGGGGCTTACTTAACTTACGGTCACAATTTTTCGACTGGGTCGTGGGCTGTCTGCTGGAAAAGCTTCTAAGTTTGTTGGTGCTTGATAAAACGCTTTTTCCTCGTGTTCGTATCTCTTCCAGTAGTTTCTGATGGCCAGGAGTTTCTGTAGCACAGAGTAAACACAGAAAGACAATAAAATATTATCTCTGTAGGATAACACTATAAAGTACATATGTTGTGATTAGTAATAAGTAGAACAACCCACGACGTGTAATGATGGAAGGCACATTTAATGGACACTTTTTGTGATACCGAATCTTCTTGGACTGACATCTTGCTATGACAAGATGTTTTTGTGTGATCCAAGTTACCATGCTGGTTGTAACTTGCTACCTTTAAGTTATCCTCATGAGTGGAAACAAGATTAAGATCAATTCAACAGCGTTACCGTGTATAAAACTGGCAGAAAATATTAAACCAGTTAGGTAAGTAACAGACAGATGAGTTCTGGAAAGAAGTGGGTTGAGATCTCATTTATTAAACCTATGTCAAATGTTACTTTATTTGATACCTAAATATTATCTAAACCTACGTTAAATGTTACTGTATTTGATACCTAAATATTATCTAAACCTACGTTAAATGTTACTGTATTTGATACCTAACTATTATTCTATACTTCGTACTTAAATACTGTTTAAACCTATGTTAAACGCTGCTCTGTTGCATATCCAAATATTTTATAAACTTAGATGAAAAGTTGTTCTATTTTATATCTAATTATTGTTTAAGTTTACAAACGTTCAGGGGCAATAAACAACTGATTCGGACAACGCATATTTTCACCTGGAAGATTACAACTGTATTATAAACGAGGAAAATTTTCTTACCTTGTTGCTTTAAAGCTGATAAAGAGCAGGTAAAACCGGCTGAGGCCTGGTTGTTCACAGCGTTTGGTGATTTAAGATCAGAGCTTTGAGGATAGTAAGTATCGGAGCTGATAAGAGGAACGACGGTTGAGGCCTGGTTGATCACAGTGTTTGGTGATTTAAGATCAGAGCTTGGACAATAGTAAGTATCGGAGCTGGTAAGAGGATCAATGGTTGAAGCCTGGTTGGTCACAGTGTTTGGTGATTTAAGATCAGAGCTTTGAGGATAGTAAGTATCGGAGCTGGTAAGAGGATCAATGGTTGAAGCCTGGTTACTCATAATGTTTGGTGATTTAAGATGAAAGCTTGAAGAATGGCAAGTATCAGTGTTGGTTGAATGAACGATGGTTGAAGCCTGGTTGCTCACAGTGTTTGGTGGTTTAAGATGAAAGCTTGAAGAATGGCAAGTATCAGTGTTGGTTGGAGGAACGATGGTTGAAGCCTGGTTGCTCACAGTGTTTGGTGTTTTAAGATGAAAGCTTGAAGAATGGCAAGTATCAATGTTGGTTGGAGGAATTATTTTCTTGTTAGGATAGTTAAAACCATCAGAAGTACAATTGGATTGAGGTTCAGTTTCTTCGTTATGTTTTCGAACAAGAATGTTGTGAAAACCACTGAGATCAACAGATTCATCGAATTTTGACGTGGTCGAACGGATATCTTTAATCATACTGTATTGACTGGATTCCTTATAACTAGTATCACAAAGAACATCATGCTCTATCGAAAGTGTGTTCTGGTTTTCGAGGTCACCTTGACAGATGTGATCGCCACAATTATTGTCAACCTGTTCAGAACCAGTCTTCTGTGATATATTTCGACTTTGACACAACTCAGACAGTTCAGAAAATTCTTCGGGATCTGTTTGACAAAGAGAGTCTTTGACGTCAAACTGTCTGGATTTAGGATGAGTCTGGCAAAAAATATGGTTGACGTTAGAATGTGCAGGAAACGCACCAAATTCTTCAATGTTCGTTTGGCAATGAACATTTTTTACGTCATTTAATTCGGAAGGTTCAGAAAAATCGATCATTTCTGGAATTATATGTGGAGTTAAAGGAACAATTCCATCGTAATGTTGACTGGGGGGTTCGGGAAAAATAAAATTATTGCAGTTAATTTGGATAGCAGTAGACTGAGAGAGACCAGTGCTCTCTTCAGAAATGCCAACCAGGGAAGGAGGAGACTCATCTTGGAGTTGTATTATCTCTGGTTGGTTGGAAACTTCATCAGTTGTTGAGGGTTCCAGAACATTCATAAAGTCTTCTTCATTCTTCTGGTAGGGGATCTTGTTTTGTTTCGCCAAATTGTTTTTTTCTATTGGCAACTCTAAAAGCTGCTTTAATTCTGATTTATCTTGAAGATCTTGAAATTCAAGTTTGGAAACTGCTGTTAAAAAAAAATGAAGTCGGAGTTTAAAAGTTTTAAATTTATCATGATGTCGTATAATTTTATTAAATATTTTGGTTCTATATTTTTTATTAGAATGATATATACTTAGTAATTGTAGCGGATAAGGGATGAATAAAACAAACACAACACACTTTAAAAAAAAATGTGATTTTACACTTTTCTAGGTGTGAAGCACCGATACAGAAGTAACACCAAAAAAAAAGTGTGAATTTTCGTCAGAAATAGACTTCACACCCACAATAGAAATATAAAATATTAAATAGTAAGAAGCCATAAGTTTATCTCAATTTAAGTGATTTTATTACTTGTTCTATTTTATCTTCACATACCACTTACATAACTGTTCTATTCTGTTTACATTTTTACATGCATAGCAGGAGCGGGAAGTTTGATTTTAACACTTTTACGGTTGTCACGCAGTCAAACAGAAAGGAGTGTGACCTAGAATGACCCAATAGCAACACTCGAAAGAGTACACAAAATGTATTGTTCAATGGAGGAGCAATAATATGTATGGTTCAATGGAGGGACAATACTATGTATTGTTCAATGGAGGGACAATAATATTTATTGTTCAATGGAGGGGTAATGATATGTATTGTTCAATGGAGGGACAATAATATGTATTATTCAATGGAGGGATAATGATATGTATTGTTCAATGGAGGGGCAATAATATGTATTGTTCAATGGAGGGACAATAATATTTATTGTTCAATGGAGGGACAATAATATGCATTGTTTAATGGAGGAGCAATAACATGTATTGTTCAATGGAGGAGCAATAATATTTATTGTTCAATGGAGGGGTAATGATATGTATTGTTCTTCCTGCTGCAAAATGAAAAGGGGACTTGTCCCTCCTGCAATCGACACTTGACTTGATTGCAATATGTTCAATATTTTTATTTAAGTGTTGTTAGGTTTTTTAAAATACATATCTGTACTATGAAAGCAGCTTTATAAAGATAATATTCATTCTGTTTATCAAAAAGTTTTCACAATTAGTCCAACAGATAACCAATACAAACCTAAGTTTTGAGGTGTTTCTTTAACTTTGTTTGATATTCCAGCATCCTTGCAATCAACAGCCTGAAGAGAAACTTTATCGTTGTCATCACACTCGTCTTCTTCATTCGCAGTGCGTGGTGGAAACACACCGAAATCCTCCACGTTGACAGAAATGTCCGTGACCTTTTCTTGACTTTTTAAATCGTCACGAATGTTTGAACGTTCACATATTTTCTGTTCAAAATGTTTATTTTTAGCTGTCATACTTAGCTGTGGTTCCGTATAAAAATCTTTCTTGTTAATTTCAATATTTTGTTCACATGACATCTTCTTGACTACAAATGTACACCCAGATGGATTTATAGATTTTTCAGTAAGTTTGTGGCCACCAGGCGTAGAACAGGGCGTGCGGTTATCGGGTGTTCTATTATCGTGGGTATCTAAGCGTTTCGGTTCAGACGGTGCGTTTTCTGTTCTTGAATTTTCTTGACCGTTGTCATTCGACAGAACGAAGTCTTTCTCCTGGGCAGCCTCCGAGTACAGCTCAGCACATTTGTTACGTATTTTTTTAGCTTTCAATATCCACTCTGGTTCTTTATTTTCGGGAATTCTGATGGAATTCGCAGCAGGTTTAGAGCTGGTGTTACATTTACCAGAAAGTTGTTTGTAGGTCTTATTTGTCACTTGAGTTTCGCGAGCAGTTTGCTGATTAATGTCAGTAGATCGAGTCTTGTCATCAAGT
>NW_013672375.1:30166-40261 GCF_000517525.1 Limulus polyphemus
AAGCCCGTGCTGCGCATTTCTGTCCTGAAAATACTCTTTGCAGCCTTCCGAAGACTGGTGTTTCAGTCGAATTCTCTCGGCTTTCATTATCCATTCTGGTGTTTCTTGACTGACGAGGTTTGCAGAGGTTTTTTTATGACATGGTACACTAATGACTTTTCACTATTCTCCCCACCTTCTTGTTTCTGTTGCAATGCGTCTGCTGTACGGTGTTTCCCCAGGTGTCTTGTGTTAAATCCTCTGACAGAGACCATAATCCCACTGTCTGTAGAACCTGTCTCTGAGGAATCGTCCGGAAGGCTGGAAGACTCCTGAACTCTGGTGTCCTCATTCCTAAAGTTACTGGCTACTTCTTCCTCTTTGGTGTAACTGCTTTCTATGCAAGTGGGTAGAAGACCGGAATTGGAAACTTTTAATACAACAAGATAAACAGTTTCTATATGTTCACGTTATTTTATAATTACGAAATAACGTTTAGAATATTTTTTCAAACTGTTCCAGCTATAGAATTGGGCCTTCTCTTTATTCACTGTTAACATTAAGGATTGAAACAAAACCAAAACCAACAAAAAATTATGGCTATTGGTTTTGCAAGAGACACGAACGTATCGAGAATAAGAAAACTGTTAATAGAAAACACTTTTTAAATAATCCTGAAAACTGTCTGTTTGTTTTTGGATATTCGCGCTAGCTGTCTCTAATTTTGAGCTGATAGATTAGAGAGAAGGCAGCTAGTCAACAGCACCAAACGCCAACTCTTGAGCTACTCTTTACCAACGAATAGTTTGTTTATTTGTTTGCGAATTTCGCGCAAAGCTACACGAGGACTTTCTGCGCTAGCCGTACCTAATTTAGCAGTGTAAGACTAGAGGGAAGGCAGCTAGTCATCACCACCCACCGCCAACTCTTGGGCTACTCTTTTACCAACGAATAGTGGGATTGACCGTCACATTATAACGCCCCCACGGCTGAAAGGGCGAGCATGTTTGGTGGGACAGGGATTCGAACCCACGACCCTCAGATTGCGAGTCGAGCGCCTTATCCACCTGGCCATGCCGGGCCCCAACGAATAGTAGAATTGACTAACACAATAAAACGCCCCCACGAAAAGGGCGATTTTGTTGGGTGAAGGGATTAGAACCTACTACCCGCAGATTGCGTTTTATTGTGTTAGTCAATTCCACTATTCGTTGGTAAAGAGTAGCTCAAGAGTTGGCGGTGTGTGATGTTGACTAGCTATCTTCCATCTAGTCTATCACTTCAAAATTAGAGACAGCTAGCGAAGGTAGCCCTCGAGTATCTTCGCACGAAATTAAACAAAAAAAAACAATCCATTTTACAAAGTATAGGTTCGATAACCTGACACGAATGACCAATTCCTATTCTTCCACTTATATGCTAATCAAACAGATCAGTGAGAGTTCAGCTGATAAGCTAACATTCTAATTTTTCAATTTAACAAACACCTTGATTATCAAAATTTATACAGTTTTCTTTATTGTTATCTTTGTCCGGAGAGTATGTCTTTTTTATTCTATTTAACAGTTCTAATCTAACTAAAGAAGACTTACCAAGACTTCCACTGACCACTATACTCTCTTTCTGCTGGCCATGTTCCAACCATGGCAGTTTGTCGGGTGCTGGAAATATTTTGCTGACTACATCTTTTGGTTGGTTCAATTTTTCAGCAAGTCCGTAGCCCACTGCAGGAGAAAAGGTTGCGCTTTGGGTTTCACTTTCTTCTCTCTTAGTGTCATCAGGAAGAATTGGCGGATACTGAGATCCGCTTGATACTGGATGTCCACGGCGGTCCATGCTCTCTGGACTGCAGTTTTTCGTAAAGGCTGTTCTGCAAATTTTCAAACTGGTTTCTGCGAAGTGGACCTTACGAAATTGCGACTTGAATGGATTTTTATAGTTCTGGACTGTATCTCCTGGAGATTTGATAACGGACTGATAGCAACAATCGTTCTTCTCTCTGGTGTCGAAATTACCACAATCTTCTGTCGGATCTTCGAGCCAATGTCCTAATAAAAAAGAGCAACCTTATTTAAAACACCAGTGTCTTGGAGTTACTTACGAAAAGAGACATTGACTGTGAACTATAATTTTAACGCTTTTAAGCCTAGATATCGAATGAGAACGCTCCACGGTGCCAGCAGGGCATGTTTCAACACGAAAATTTTAGAAAATAAGCAAGATTTGACTATACGTGTATAAATGAATTCCTACGTGGCTGTACCTCTGTGTCTTTCCTGTTTGGAGGATGAGGAAGGCTATTGTTTGTGTAGAGCTCAATGGGAGTGTATTAAAGCCAACAGGATATGGGAACAATCGAAACAACCAAGCAAGCCTGTTGTTTTGTTCTCGATGAAAGGCCTATTAAATGGTTCCGGAATAAAACGGGCTTCTACATCACACGAAACTATTTATTTGGAAATCCCTTTCGAGTCCAGAATCCTGGAATTTATTCCGATTTAACACCCACTTTATATTCGCATAACATTTTTTTAGGAACTGCAAGGTAGTCTCCTATAGTTAGCGAAATGTAAGTGACAGGACCACCAAGGGCTCATGTTCACGTTTACATTGCTAGACTGGACGTACCTTTTAGTACCATTCGAAGCCAAGATGACTTGGCGATTACTGCACCTTGTTGAAGACTTAGCGCGTGCTGTCGAACAGTTAATAACATCGCGTGTGAGATATCGTTTTAGTATTCTAAACACCTTGTCTGGCTAAATACTTCACAAGAATAAATTAATAGCATCAAAACTGCACGTTCTTGAAATTCTTCGATAAATATAGAATTACTGTGTGAGTAAAAGACATTTCAAAACACCACAACACCATGTGAAGCTTACTTACTCATCTTCTTTCGATTTCCAGGGTTACTGAACATTGTTTGATAATATCATGTGTTTCTGAGCTCTATCGTCAGATTTCATGAAGTTTTGTAACAGCAGTGTGCGTTTTTTTTATTTTAGTATTAAAAAACCCTATGTTTAGGGTTACTGAACATTGTTTGATAATATCATGTGTTTCTGAGCTCTATCGTCAGATTTCATGAAGTTTTGTAACAGCAGTGTGCGTTTTTTTTATTTTAGTATTAAAAAACCCTATGTTTAGTAATAACATATGTATAATAAGAAGAGATAAGAACGAAGATTCCGTGATTTTTAAGTAAGGGAATAATTTTAACAAATTCTCAAATTATCCATTTTGTTTTTATTTTGTTAATTTTCGTTATGTAAATAACTGTGAAAGATTTCCTCCTGGACTTCTTTCTGCATATACATATATATATTTATTTCATGTTATTATAGGTGTTATGTTAGCTTTTCAAAGTTTAATAAATTCAAATTAGTTTGAAGTTTGTAATGTTATATTTCAATTTGTCGGAATGTTCTTCGTTTTGTGATTTGGTATTTTCTCAGTTGACAACCTTTAATTCGCACAAAAATTTTCAATTCTAATTATAAATTGTTTATATATATATATATATAAATATATTTCACCTAAGCTAAAACAGGTTTTAAACTATTCTGCTATGTTGAGAGTTATTAAACCCTTCAAATTTATCCAATAGATGGCACCACCTCTGTAGTATAATTTTGTTGCAATTTGAATCTTAGACATTTAAAGGATGTGCTTCACTTAAAAAGTAATAATAATTTTCTCCATCTTGTTGTGAATCAGATTTTACTCACTTAATCAAATCATTTAATTTAATTAGCTAGTTTGTTATTAATCAATTTTTAGAGATTAATATAGAAATACAGTAAAAACTAACAATGCCTGAAGCACAGTAAAAGCTAAGAATGCTTAACGTGCAGTAAAATCTGAGAATGCTTGAAGTGCAGTAAAAGCTAACAATGTTTGAAATGCAGTAAAACCTAACAATGCTTGCAGTGCAGTAAAAACTAACAATGCTTCAAGCTACATAAACGAACTTACCTTTACCAGTACTGTCAAAGTTCACGTGCTGCCGACTTCCGCTAACAGCTTTTACTCTGCCTTTACGATTATTTTGTCTTATAGTCAGAGGTTTTCTGAGTTCCTGAGTTGTAGGATCCTGGTCAGATATAAAATTCTCTGAGCGAGTGTCATCAGGCCTATTGTTAATCTGGTGATTTACGTCTTGAGTTTCTTTTCCATTTAATAGGGTAATAAAGGAGCAATCGGCAGTGTCTGTTGTTGGTTCAGGACTTACTGGTGTTTTACCGTGTTCAACAGATGGCGCTGGTGTTGCTTCAAGGTTTCTTGGTAGTTCACCTTGTTTAAGAGATGGCGATGGTTCAGGACTTACTGGTGTTTTACCGTGTCCAACAGATGGTGCTGGTGTTGCTTCAAGGTTTCTTGGTGGTCTACATTGTCTAACAGATGCACCAGCGCCATCTGTTGGACACGGTAAACCACCAATAAGCCCTGAACTAACATCATCGCCATCTGTTAGACAATGTAGACCACCAAGAAACCTTGAAGCAACACCAGCACCATCTGTTGGACACGGTAAAACACCAGTAAGTCCTGAACCATCGCCATCTGTTAAACAAGGTAAACTACCAAGAAACCTTGAAGCAACACCAGCGCCATCTGTTGGACACGGTAAAACACCAATAAGCCCTGAACTAACATCATCGTTTGGTTCGGGTTTTTTTGGTGGTTTACTGTATCTAACAGATAGGGATGGTGTTGGTTCAGAGTTTTTTACTGGTTTAATGTGTCCAAAATATGGCGATGGTGTTGGTTCAGGGTTTATTGGTGGTTGAACGTGTCCAACAGATGGAGATAGTGTTGCTCCAGGGCTTATTGGTGGTTTAACGTGTCTAACAGATGGGGATGGTGTTGGTTCAGGGCTTATTGGTGGTTTAACGTGTCTAACAGATGACGATGGTGTAGGTTCAGAGTTTGTTACTGATTTAACGTGTCCAAAAGATGGCGATGGTGTTGGTTCGGGGCTTGTTGGTGGCTCTATCCCAATAAAAGAAACTAGCAAACCTGCAGGGCCAAATTCTAACTGCCCTGTGATCGACGACACTCCATCGTTTTCAGCCTTAGGCTGTTCTTTTTTCTGGTTGATTTCCAATACACTGATAGGTAGTTTTCTCGTAGCAGGGTTCACTGGTACACTGTTATCGCGCATGTCTTCTGTTGCCTCGATTTTCGTATTCTCTTCGCTATTTCGTGGATCGATGGTAAGTTGATTGTGGTCACCCGACTTCGCTTTGCGCTTGTCAACAACTGTTTTATTTCGTCCTCGTTCACACTCCTGCACCACTGGATTAATACCTTGAAACTTGGACACGTCTTGGTCATCCTCTAAAGCAGTCGTTGTTTTTCTTAAAACAACGTGTTGTAACCATAAAGGCCTCTTCTCCTCCATTTCCCGAGAAGTTTGGTGTTCTGGAATAACAAACCACCGAAAAGCGGATAAACAAAGTATCTACAGCAAACTCAGAACTTGGAATTGAAATATTTTGTATTTATCAATATTACATTTCATGCACTAACTCGACACACACGGACTACGAAAGCTAAAGGTCCTCATGACATGAAAGTTACCAACTTTTTTAATATAAGCCACCATTTTTTTCAATTGGAATTTTCAACCGAAGCAGTAACTTTTGCTACAGATAACTTTAAGGTCAAGTATAGTCATCCCAAACTTAGAACTGATGACCAATATGACGAATTGACTGCCACCATGATAAACGTCCACACCTGCATAAATGCGGAGGTGTTCATTGGCTCTAACCTTACATTTCCACGAGGCCTCGTCCGGTTCGTCCTTTTTTTCTCACATAATATCAAAATCATAACATGATTCATGGTCCACGTAAATTCAGAAAATACTGATTTTGTTTCGAGACTATTATTATAAAAACAAATTCAGTCAAAACGTTTGTTTTTCTACATTTTGAGGTGTTAGAGAAATGTTACTTTTAAAGCTGGCTGGATAATTTGAGAAACTAAAGCGACATACGTTGAGGTTAAAGAAAACTGCACATATATATTGATAATGTTTGAATTCAGTAAAAGACAATAATTTTAACACAAAAAATAATATCTGTAGATATTAATTGGTAATATTATCATTGCTTTTGCTAATAGTCCAAAATTCGAGCCAGAACCCCGCTGTTTGGTTATGAGTATCTGTGCTGTTGACTAGCTGTCCTCCCTCTAGGCAATAGTTCTAACTTTGGAATGGCAATGCTTGAAACTCAGGGTCTCTGACCCGATCTTTTAGTCCGTGTGTAGTATAAGGTGCTATTCAGGTTGAAAACACCAAACTAAAAATATTATTTGTTATAAATCTATAGTAACAACGATATTGATTATACTAGCATGAATCTTGACAGCAAGGTGTGTAGACACATCTTGTAACAAACCAGTATTGTATCAGCTCTAATTGTATCTTATTGTATCAGTGAGAAGGTAACCATCCAACTGAAGCGGATTGACTGTCACTCTTATAATGCCCCCACAGCTGAAAGTGCGAAGCGTGTTTGGGCAGCACCAATTCTTGAAAACATCCAGGAGCCTCGAATTACTGGTTCGATACCAGATATCGGTACTAAACGTTAAAAAATCAGGGATATCAAGGACATTTTCAATACGATACCTATATCATACCGAACACGTCCTAAGGTTATAAAGTAAAGAGAATACCATGGATATAACGTAAAAACAAATCATATCAGAGTTATAAAATGAAAAAAAAAAGGTTATAAGGTAAGAAAACATAGGGTTATAAAGTAAAAACAAAAATTAGGGTTGTAAAGTAAAAACAATATATATATATATATAGATAGATATATTAGGTTTAGAAAGGAAAAATTCAATGGATCTAAAGTAAAAAAAATAAAAAAATACCAAGGTTATTCCAGTCTATCATAGATCTTGTGTCAACGTCTACTACCCAAGGCTGAACGTCATCGTAGGAAGGAAGGCCATATTCCAATGACTCGTCTGGAATATTTGGAAGATTCTGCTGGTCGGGTTGGTCTTTATGTTTTCTTGTTCTCGAGGCCCTACTTTGTTTCTCAACTTGTTGGGCCATTTGATTAGGTTCCTTTGTCGTCAGTGTTTCCTTCTTCGATCCCTGCTGCTCGAATTGTTCAACATTTTTAAATTTTCCGTACGCTAACCATGGCGGCAGCGTTTTATCTGTTCAAGAAAATGTTGTTCAAACTTTATATTTTAATGAACATCCTTGGCAACGTTGAACATTTAAAATATCCTAGTGTACTCAGTAATAAGTTGTAGCCTTAGACATCTGTAACTGTAGTAGTAGTAGTAGTGTAAGTGAACGTATATTACTGTTAAGTATTAGCCTTAGACATATGAAACTGTAGTAGTAGTAGTAGTGTAAGTGAACGTATATTACTGTTAAGTATTAGCCTTAGACATCTGTAACTGTAGTAGTAGTAGTAGTGTAAGTGAACGTATATTACTGTTAAGTATTAGCCTTAGACATCTGTAACTGTAGTAGTAGTAATGTAAGTGAACGTATATTACTGTTAAGTATTACCCTTAGACATCTGTAACTGTAGTAGTGTAAGTGAACGTATATTACTGTTCAGTATTAGCCTTAGACATCTGGAACTGTAGTAGTAGTAGTGAACGTATATTACTGTTAAGTATTAGCCTTAAACATATGAAACTGTAGTAGTAGTGTAAGTGTACTACTACTACTACAGTTACAGATGTCTAAGGCTAATACTTAACAGTAATATACGTTGTGTAAGTGAACGTATATTACTGTTAAGTATTAGCCTTAGACATCTGTAACTGTAGTAGTAGTAGTGAACGTATATTACTGTTATGTATTAACCTTAAAAAATCTTATCCAGGACATAACCCTCACACACTCAGACATTCTTCAATTCTTTTCTTCCATTTTCTCCTCAAACACACAAAACGTTTTCCCAGTTTTCCCCTGATAAAGAAAGGTCAATCTTTCGAGAGGTCAGATTATGGGATTTCCTATTTTTGTCCTTAATTGATTTTTAGAATCTACATGTTTCCCTAGGATCATGAACAAATTTTTCATGGATATTCAACAGATTTGATATCTTTAGAAATTATGATTTACATAAAACTTTTACAAAACATTTTTATTTTGATATTTAAATGTTCTCAAATCTCACTTTGATAACTAAAAGTTTTGAACTTTATTTGTACACTTACGTCGTTTTTCACATTCCGAAACCTTTATTTCTCTTCCTTCAGGTTCAGGCCTTTTCTCAAACACTTGAAGATTTAGTGTTTTTTGTAACTTTCTTATCGATAAATCTTCCTGTGAAGAACAACGTTTATCCAATGAAAAGACTTGAAGATTTGGTGTTTTTTGTAAGTTTGGTGTTTTTCTTATCGACAAATCTTCCTCTTGAGAACAACGTTTATCCAACGAAAGGACTTGAGGATTTGATGTTTGTTGTAACTTTCTTATCGATAAATCTTCCTGTGAAGAACAACGTTTATCCAACGAAAGGACTTGAGAATTTGGTGTTTTTTGTAAGTTTGGTGTTTTTCTTATCGACGAATCTTCCTCTTGAGGACAACGTTTATCCAATGAAACCTTACAAGACATGTGAGGTTGTTCTTGTTTCTGAAAAATTTCAAGAAGTGAATGAAATGAGTGAGATGTAGGAGAAGCATCTCCACCTGAAGAGTCGTAAACTCGACTTTCTGTTTTGGTTTCATCTTGGTTCTCGTAGATTGGATTCTTTAGGAACACAACATCCTTCACAAGATCTTCACTACAGGAGTTTTCTGTAAGCTCTTTGCTCGGATGGTGTTCAACTTTTTCTCTTCTTAAACAGAAGACTTCTCCAGGTCTGGTACTGTCTGTAAAGAACTTAGTTGGAGATTGTTTTAGGTAGGTTTTGTTGACAGCATCATTCTTGGTAGATTTTGCAGTTGAAATACTTTTTGTTAAAGGTACATCGAAAATATACTCTGTCTGAACATCATTTGTTTCTTGATGTAATTCTAAGTCGGATTTATCGAAGCAGGCCACCTTATTTGGCCATACACTTTCTGCAAATCTTTGTTCTTCTGTAGTATCCAATTTTGGAGAAAAACTAAGTTTTTTTAGTTTAACTTCTAACCAATCTTTCAGTTGTGGGCTTCTGTCTCTTTCAGATTCTCTAAAAACTGTTGGAAGTTTTTATTTGAAATATTTTTAAAATACATATTAAATAATGCCATATTTTAGTTATGACATAGTGAAAATAATAAAAATGTATACATAATATTGTGATATATCAGTTGAAAGTTATAGGGTATTTTTCTCTACTCAAAATGTAATCATTTTAGTTGTTTCAGTCCTAACTCTGGAATCAATTGTTAGTCAAACTTCTAAAACATTGTCAATCAAATTCAAAATTATTGTTAATCTATTTCGTAATCACTGTTAATATAATTCAAATCATTGTTAATCTATTTCGTACTCAATGTTAATAAATCTTTTATAATTAAATTAACAATGATTTGAATTAGGTTAACAATATTTTATAATTAACAATGATTTGAATTAGGTTAATATTGTTTTCTAATTAAATTAACAATGATTTGAATTATATTAACAGTGATTACGAATTAGATTAACAATGATTTGAATTAGATTAATAATGATTTGAATTATATTAACAGTGATTACGAAATAGATTAACAATGATTTGAATTACTTAACCTAATTCGAAATCATTGTTAATTTAATTAGAAAACATTGTTAACCTAATTCAAATCACTGTTAATTTAATTATAAAATATTGTTAACTTAATTCAAATCTTTGTTAGGTATAAAATATTGTTAACCTAATTCAACTCATTGTTAATTTAATTAGAAAACATTGTTAACCGAATTCATATAATTTTTAATTTAATTATAAAATATTGTTAACCTAATTCAAATAATGTTTAATTTAATTATAAAATATTGTTAACCTAATTCAAATCATTGTTAATTTAATTCGTAATCACTGTTAATATAATTCAAATCATCGTTAATTTAATTAGACAACATTGTTAACATAATTTGAGATCATCGTTAATTTAATTAGAAAACATTTTAACCTAATTCGAAAT
>NW_013672375.1:41261-47278 GCF_000517525.1 Limulus polyphemus
AATCATCGTTAATTTAATTAGAAAACATTGTTAACCTAATTCGAAATCATTTTAAATTTAATTAAAAAACATTGTTAACCTAATTCGAAATCATTTTAAATTTAATTAAAAAACATTGTTAACCTAATTCGAAATCATTTTTAATTTAATTAAAAAACATTGTTAACTTATTTCGGAATTATTGTTAATTTAATTAGAAAACATTGTTAACCTATTTCAAAATCATCGTTAATTTAATTAGAAAACATTGTTAACTTAATTCAAATTATTGTTAATTTAATTAGAAAACATTGTTAACCTATTTCAAAAATCATTGTTAATTTAATTTGTAAACACAAAAGGGTCACTTGACATTATAAGTGAAAACAGTGCGAATGTCTAATTATTAATTAGTTACTAATTAATGTAGATAGTACACCAGATTCTCAATCAAGAGTACCTGGGATTAAATCCTGGCTCTAACCACTACAGAAATAATCCTTTTCAAGACTTCCTTAAAGACGGCAGCAGATTAGAAGCCAAAACAATGGGTGGGATCTTGTTAGTAATTAGAAGCTAGTAACTAGGAGACATGGGCGTCCGCAGGATATATTACAGATGGAAACAAGATGACAAAATGATATCAAAGCCATAACTAGGGAAATGCAAAATTGATAATCCAGGGAGCAGTGCCCCCTTGCGGGTGCCCATGCTCAGAGATACATTAGTAATTATTTGATAATTAGACTTAGCTAGTAACCATGACAACAGTTGATTGCCACAACCTTACTCAAACCAAAACAATTAATGTTGACCAGGTACACTGTACAAATATCGTTTCAGTTTTCTTTTGATCACATCATCATTTAATTAAAGTGATTTTTTAAAGAAAAACAGTGAGCATCGGTTTAATATTTTCCCCAAAACTTTTAAACACACCCCTTTACGATAAAAATGTACTCTCCCGTAACTGTAACAATTTCACACAAAGCTACATGAGAGATATCTGTGCTAGCCATCCCAAATTTAGTAGTGATAGACTAGAGGGAAGGCAGCCAATCAACACTACCCACCGCCAATTCTTGGGCTACTCTTTCATCAACGAATAGTGGGATTAATCGACACATAATAACGCCCCACGCCTGAAATGGCAAGCATATTCCGTGACAGAAGTTCGAACCTGCGATCCTCAGATTGTGAGTTAGTAAGTGCCCTAACCTCCAGACCAAAATGTTTAGGTTATTAATATGCTAAAACGTTTAATTCCGTGTACTTGTTATCTTCCGTAAAGATAAGAACAATGTAGTTTTCATTACCAAACAAATTTTCCCCCTCTTGTTATAAACGTTTCTAATTTGATTAGAACATCTTCTATTTGAGGATTTGTTGTGTCTCGTAGCGCCCAACATTACCTTCTTGAAATTATAAACGATATTGTTAAGCTCTGCCACTGTGTTTTACCTTTACCTTCTCTCTTCTCTGTTTTCACCCGATCTATCTCTTGATATCTACCTCCGAGACGCTCTGGATGATCGGAGGAATTTTCAAAATAATAAGTAGGTGTCTTCAACTGTTTGTTTTGTGTAGAGATGAGAGGTCCAGCCTTGAGGTGGCCGTCTAGTCCTGTTTTAGGTCCTTTTACATCCGACCTCCGATTGGACGACGAGTTTCCACCACTTGTTTCAGTACAATCCACGCCTGTGGAGGCTTGTTGGAGTTTTTCTAACACTGTGTTATTTGGAATCTTAGGATTCTTAACTTGTGAACAGGATTTTCCCGCAGCACTCGTTACGTCATCTTTTTCACTCACTTTGCATGGGCTCTGTGCGTCACCTTTATCTTGATGAGGAGATGATGATGAAAATTCCTTTAAGTTTATTTCTACTTCATCTTGTTTCTTGCTGTTGGCAACTTTCACGTTACCTTCATCAGAGTTCTCGTGTATTTCTGGAAAACAGATCAGAAGTTACAACTTTCAGTTACAGCCTAGTTTTCACCATAATTCATTGAACACATTTTTTTACCTTAGAGTTCTTTTTAAAAACTATAAAAACAATGCTGGTTTGAGTGACAACAATGTTTGTTCGGGTAGCAACAATATTGGTTTGAGTGATAACAGTGGTAGTTTAGGTGACAACAATGTTGGTTTTAGTGACAACAATGTTAGTTCGGGTAGCAACAATGTTGGTTTGAGTGACAACAATGTTAGTTCGGGCGACAACAATGCTGGTTTTAGTGACAACAATGTTGGTTTGAGTGACAACAGTGGTAGTTTAGGTGTCAAAATGTTGGTTTGAGTGACAACAATGTTAGTTCGGGTAGCAACAATGCTGGTTTTAGTGACAACAATGCTGGTTTTAGTGACAACAATGTTGGTTTGAGTGACAACAGTGGTAGTTTAGGTGACAAAATGTTGGTTTGAGTGACAACAATGTTAGTTCGGGTAGCAACAATGCTGGTTTTAGTGACAACAATGTTGGTTTGAGTGATAACACTGTTAGTTCGGGTGACAACAATGCTAGTTAGGGTGACAACAATGGTAGTTCGAGTAACAAAAATGTTGGTTTGAGTGATAACAATGGTAGTTCAGGTAATAAAAATTTTGGTTTGAGTGACAACAATGTTAGTTCGGGTGACAACAATGTTGGTTTGAGTGATAACAATGGTTGTTCAGGTAATAAAAATTTTGGTTTGAGTGACAACAATGTTAGTTCGGGTAACAACAATGTTGGTTTGGATAAAATAACAATGTTAGTTTGAGTGACAAGAATATTAGTTTGGATAAAACAACAATGTTAGTTTGAGTGACAACAATGCTATTTCGGGTGACAACAGTGCAGGTTTGGTTAACAACAATGTTGGTTTGAATGACAAAGATGTTGGTTTGAGTGTGTTCATATTTAATGAGAAGGAAACGATGCTCACGTGCTTATTGTATTAAGATTTAACAAAATCAAAACACCAGAAGCAACTAATCTTACATTAAGCATTTGGAGTTCTTCATAAGATAGTGCATACATTATTTTGCAAGATATCTCTTCCCCTCCCCAGAAAAAAAGAAAGTTTAAAGGATGTTTCAACTTTCAACTAAATCAATGGAGTATTTCTGGTATTCTTTATCTTTAGTTAATACACTACTTTATGAGCTTTGTAAAAACTAATTGATTAGTGAGTACTTTCGGTGTCCATAATATCTAAATGACAACTCAAACTGAATGAGTAATAGTCTAATACATACAGAAGATTGAGTTCATTGTATTTAAACGATTTGAAGCCTCATCATGTCGTTACAGTTCATATCAATATGTCATGTCCGCTCATGCTCTATCTAACGATCGTGCACTTGATAAAAACCCTGCAATGTAGTTTTCGTTACAAAAGGTTCCGTCGTAAGGCTTTCATCTATGAATCCCATCCCTCTTACCTTATTGCTTTCCATAATCCACCTAGGGTACAAAGAAGACAGTTTCTCAGATCCTGTTTAAACATCGCAATTGCTCAAAAATCCATAATCGTTGCATACGACGACTTGACTAGTATGTGTTTGTATGCAGTAGCATGAATATCCGTTTCATTCTCCAGCTGCTTGAAGTATGCGGCAGTTGAATGGGACGTATGACTTAAAGTCTTATCTTGGTGAACCCATATCTTGCTGGCTTCGTTTCCAGACTGATATCCTTCCTCATTATATTCCGTACTGATGTTTGGGGCACGTGGACGGATTTTGTCACTGAACTTCATGTTCCTAAATTCCCCAACTGTATCAAGACCAAATTTTTCTTACCACAACTGGAGTACGACTTGTTGAGGTCTCTTTCTGGATGGTCTTGATGCCTCGAGTTGATTCATAATTCTTTGTTTTCCAATGCTGTTAAGTACAAGGAATATTCCCATCTTGGAAATTTTCTGTCTTCGACTTCAACATATTTATGGCTTGAGTGTATGGAAATGGCTATTAAAGATCCTATCCAAAGGGATTAATTTCTGGTGGTTAAATACCCTATTCAAATTGATTAATTTCTGGTGGTTAAAGATCCTATCCAAAGTGATAATTTCTGGTGGTTAAAGACCCTATTCAAAGTGATTAATCTATGGTGGGTAAAGACCCTATTCAAAGTGATTAATTTCTGATGGTTAAAATCCCTATCCAAAGTGATCAATTTCTGGTGGTTAAAGATTCTATCCAAAGTGATTAATTTCTGGTGGTTAAAGATTCTATCCAAAGTGATTAATCTATGGTGGGTAAAGACCCTATCCAAAGTGATTAGTTTCTGGTGGTTAAAGATCCTATCCAAAGTGATCAATTTCTGGTGGTTAAAGATTCTATCCAAAGTGATTAATTTCTGGTGGTTAAAGACCCTATTCAAAGTGATTAATTTCTGGTGGTTAAAGATCCTATCCAAAGTGATTAATTTCTGGTGGTTAAAGACCCTATCCAAAGTGATTAATTTCTGGTGGTTAAAGACCCTATCCAAAGTGATTAATTTCTGTTGTTTAAAGATCCTATCCAAAGTGATAATTTCTGGTGGTTAAAGACCCTATCCAAAGTGATTAATTTCTGGTGGCATCACACTACCTACGTATTGCCAACCAATCCCATATCGATTGTGTTTGTAACGCGAGTTACTTATTTCAACATCAATTTAATGTAAGGTACACAACCCAGTATTTTCCGATGTGGCCTATCTTGAACTACCTTGATCTTCTCCTTCTTCTGACCACATGTATTTCGACATGTTCGCATATTTTGTTATTGAATCCTTCACTTTACTGAAAACATCTACAACTATTTACTTATGAAGTAGGTCCATTTGCTGGAGTAGTGGGACGTACCAGCTGCATAGTGTTAAACAGACTACCTCTAAATTGGGTTTACCCTAAAATTTCTAGACTAGACTAATCGATAATATTAAATATTCAAATCTTAAGCCTATTGAAATTTACCAAAATGTAAGGCAGCCAGTCTATATCAAAATATAGTGGGACGTACCATCTGCATAGTGTTAAACAGACTACGTCTAAATTGGGTTTACCCTAAAATTTCTAGACTAGACTAATCGATAATATTAAATATTCAAATCTTAAGCCTATTGAAATTTACCAAAATGTAAGGCAGCCAGTCTATTATAAAATATAAATTTATTAGTTAAATATTAATCTCATATGGTAATCCTTTTCGGTTATATTAAAAACGTGCCGAGTGTATCAACATATCATGGTGTCTATTTCAACTATGCAACAGATTTGTTATTACCATAATCATCCCGGTCAACATCATTCTTGCGTGTTTTAGCCAACTTTGCCATCCACTCAGCGTACGTTATTGTGACCACATCTCGTGGCCCAGGCTTTCGCGAAACTTCAGATTCTGTATGGAGACCCTGGGTTAATTCGTTGTGTATATTTTCGCTAGAGTTTCCTGTATTTTTTCTGTTGCTATGGTTACCTTCCACACGCTTGACGCTACGTGTCCCATGGTTACCTTCAACACATTTGTTGGCAACAATGTCATTTCGTGTCCCATGGTAACCTTCCACACCATTTCGTATATCATTGTTGCCTTCCACTCGCAAGCTGTTGACGACACCCTCATTATGCCTTATGTTTTGTACACGTCTTTCCCAGGTCTGAATTTGAACCGGTCGGGCTTTCCTTCTGCTAGCTGGTCTGCTAGACAATGGCGTAGGTGGTGCAGGTGATGGTGGTTGTTTTGGTTTCTGTCGTGAAGACTCACGTGTACCATTTGATAGGAAGACAGAGGGCGCATGAGTCAGTCCTTGTTTTGACCTTGTATCTTGGCGGTGAGAGGGTGTAAAAGATACTAAAAGAAACACACATATATATATATATTAAACTCCTATTCGTAGTTCTGTAATTATTAACTTTTTCACAGTTTTTAGAGTTTGAGTTAAATCAAATTCAATCACAATATCACTCTCCTGTTTTCCTTAAGGTTATAGGAATGTTATGTACACAAAGCATATCATTATATATTTATGTATTATGTAAACAAAACATATTGTATCCTAGCTGGAGTA
>NW_013672376.1:0-2311 GCF_000517525.1 Limulus polyphemus
GAGTGTATCGGTTAAGTTATATTCGGAAAGAATAAACCAGTTTTATTAAGTAAAGGCTTGTGTCGCGTAAGTTTCGTCGGTACGAAGTTACGGAAAATAAGTTAATTAAAAAAAACGGAGACGTAACATATTGTTGAAGTTAACGTTCGTTGTTAAAACGTTTGTTATAGAGCGACTGATGAAAATAAGTGTATCGGTAAAGTTATATTCAGAAAGAATAAACCAGATTTATTAAGTAAGGACTTGTGTCGCTGAAATTTCAGTCGGAACGAAGTTACGGAAAATCAATTAACGACTGGAGGCGTAACATATCCTTCTCTGGGGTTACCCAATTGGCCGTTATCTCACTGATACACCTCCAAAAATGGTGGAAGACCTTTGGCTTGAATAAACTATCTTTCAGACATTACTTAACGTTGGAGTTTCTACACTCTTGTGAAAAGAACTGTTTAGACATACCATGTCATCTTGACATAATCCAATCTTATCAACATCTACAACACAGCTACCTTTAGGTTCATCACAAGCCAATTAAGTCATTCCTGGGTAAAGTCGTATCTGACATCTTTATTCTTCATATCCAGGAAAGCTCTTCAAACAACCAGTATCTCAGGACATGTCAAAGTGTTTGGTTCCACTACGCCCCAGTCACAAAATGAAGAGTTATTACTATTAACTATTGATATGAGTACTTCTCTTCTTGGTATGCATTGGCCACCTTCCCTGTTTTCATTAGAAGTTCAACTTCTGGTGCCATAATTGCCATATAATACAGTGAGATTTCATTGTCACTGACTCTGAAGATATGTGAAAGTAGTGTTACGACAGCGGATGTCACGTGACCCTAGTAACACGCCTCGCGCTTCTAGAACGTTTATGAAGCGTTGGGAGACTACTAGATATGGGGTAGTCTTGTATATATAAGACCGGCCAAGAATGTTTGTTTGTTTGTTTGTTTTCAAATTTCGCACAAAGCTACACAAGGGCTATCTGCGCTAGCCGTCCCTAATTTAGCAGTGTAAGACTAGAGGGAAGGCAGCTAGTCATCACCACCCACCGCCAACTCTTGGGCTACTCTTTTACCAACGAATAGTGGGATTGACCGTCACATTATATCGCCCCCACGGCTGAAAGGGCGAACATGTTTGGTGGGACGGGGATCGAACCCGCGACCATCAGATTGCGAGTCGAGTGCCTTATCCACCTGGCCATGCCGGGCCCGGCCAAGAAGCGACGGGAACAATGTGTAATTGAACAGCGGACAGAGTATTGTTGAGTTGAGCACGTGAGACGTTCGTTCTGAATTATAGCGTTTGTTATAGCGCGACTGTGGAAATTAAGTGTATCGCAAAGTTGTTTTCAGAAAGAATAAACCAGTTTTATTTAAGAAAGGACTTGTATTGCTAAAGTTTCTTCGGAAAGAATTTTTACGGAAAATTAACTAACGAACGGAGGCGTAAGAGTAGCTTAACTTCACATCCATGTCTCGGAAAGAAGGCAGTTCCCAAGACACACTATTCTTCAATGTCAATTACCAACATATCATGAAGTTTAGAAAAACTTCCTATGATAAGGGTAACTTCCACCTTCAATTTTACCGAAACTTTATGTCCGTCTGCTGTTTGCATCAATCCCTCTTCTTTCTTCACCTTTGGATATAATTTCCCACTTTTCATTAACCAGTTGAGTCAAACAGTTGTTGGTGTACAACCAATGTCAAACAGCATACTGCAAGGTTTGCCATCAATAAACCCATGCAGTAGCACAATTCACAAGAAAGATCATGAGAATAGATAGGAGTTGCCTAAACGTTAGTGGCATGCAAATCTCTAAGGCAGACTACAGGGAAGATAGCTTAAGTGGGTGAAAAGTGAGTATCTGTCGAAAATTAGGTAAGAAAAATATCAACTTCCAGATATTTGAAAGTTGTATTTTGGACTTCTGTTGTTATTATACTTTAATAAATTGGTTTTTGTTCGACCTTGATTGCAGCTGTGTTTTGTTTTAGTGCGTTACAATGCTGTTTTAATATCACATTACATCGTCGAAAACTCGCATCTCCATCCATAGATTATAACGGTATCAAAGTTAAAAAAAGCTATCTGAGAATGAAATATTATCACTGATAAAAAGCTTGCTTGTTTGGTTTAGCGCGAAGCTGCACACTATACTGTATACTCTGTATTATTTGTGTGGATAACGATTTGAAATTTACCGTTGTGAAGCTTAAAAGTTGCAGCTGAACTACTCTGGACTGTTTAGACTTAAAAGGCATTCATAATGTTACGTTTATTGTTTATTTGTAATTAAG
>NW_013672376.1:2478-4176 GCF_000517525.1 Limulus polyphemus
ATTTTTTGTTCTTGTTGTAAGAATCATCAAGAGGTATTTGATTTTTTAATTTCAGAAAATAATATTTATTTAAGTTGCTGTTGTTGTATCACTGTTCTATGGATTGATACAATCATTATAGGATTACAAATTAATATACAAATTCTGCAACAGCAAATTTCAATTAGTATATATTTTGCAGAAAAGATGGCGCTTCTGTCATTTTCACATTATGGTGTGGAGATAATACTATGTCATGTAGTCATAAATTTTCTTGTATTTGAATTAGTTGAAAACTCCAACTAAAAAAATGCAGGTATGGTTTATTTGTTTGCTTCTACTTATTTATGGCAACTTTTTTGTACCATAGGAGGTAGTTACAATGAATGTAATTCCAAGAACCTCTGAGTTAAAAGAAATGAAAATACGTTTTATTATATCCAAAATATGAAATATATGTATATGTAAATTTATATCATATGTATCAGAGGAGTGATCTTCTCGAGCGTAATAATAATTTTAAAAAATATTAAAAAGACCACTAGTTTCGAAATATTGTATTTTTTAATAGCTTTGTTGGCTGGAAATGCTTTTGCAACTTACATTGTTTTTCAGCCAACCTAATTAAATACAATACATATACTTTTAACAAAATCAAAATCCTTACACAATAAATACATCCCAGTAAAACTATTTTAACAAAAAATATAAATTAATTTTCAAATCCATAGACAGCGTAAGCTTATAAATAAACTAAATATGAATATATATATATATATTATTTAATATCTATAAAAATAACTTGTAAATTAATTACCATATGACTATATACTTATAAAATTCACAAGTTATTTACCTAAAATTCAAATTACTTCCAAATGTTTTATGAAATAATCTTTTTTCTTTTTTTATTGATTATCACAAAACCAAAATGGAAACCTAAAAAAGAAGGGTTCTTGTAATATACCATGGGTACTTAACTTTAAGTCTTAAGATACAATTGTAAAAATGTTTAGAGAATCTTAATGGACTCTCACGTGGGTTTTTAACATGAAACATATGTTGATTCATTCTGTATCTTAAATTTTCAGTTTAGCCAACTTAACATTCACAACATAATGTAAATTGTAACTTATAGATACAGTTCTTAGAATTGCAAGAAAAATATTTTTTTTATTTTAAACATAATTGTTTTATCTATGTTTCTAATATATATATATTCAGTTTTTCATGAACAACTGTTATGGTGTGAACCATTAAGCAAATGAATTGTAATTATTATGTATTGATTAAATCTTTCATGTGAATAATGATGTAAAGACAAAAAGGGGCTACTTGTACTATAGCATGCTGTCTACAAAAATATTTACACTATAGTTTGTGGTCTACACAGATACTACCATTATCACTGTTTTAACTTTTGTTTAATTGCAATTGGCTCCAGTTATTATAAATAACAGTTTTAAATTAATAAAGTACAAGATACCTCATATAACGATTTTGGAGCAAATATAATCAGAATGAAATATATTCCAACAATCAAAACTAGCATTATAACTTAATTTTATGGTACTATTTTTGGAACACACAACTTATTAAATTATTATTATTTGCTTTAGAAAAATGTGGATAGATAGATATAAGTTATTTAGCAAGAAATTATGTTTTAATGAATCATTAAAATGGTGATGATGATAGTATCTGTGTAGACCGCATGCT
>NW_013672376.1:4610-20145 GCF_000517525.1 Limulus polyphemus
TGTCATCATCAGGTACAAAACATCGTTGAAAAGTTGTACATTTGCTGTTATGTTAAACTTATATTAAAGTTTTTCTTCATTACCCATTCAAACCATCTCTAAGCATTAATACTTGTATCATGTTTGTACTTATAAAGTTTAGAATGCATTGTTTTGGCAGTTGAGTACTATTACTGTTCACAATATTTTCATCCATGATTTAAGAAGTAAGATCCTGTTAGGCTATCTAAGTTATAAAAAATAAAGGCTTTTAAATTTATGGGTATCTTAGACCATAATTTAACTCCTCTAAATTTAACTGACCTTTTACCTAAAGAAGTAAGACATCACAGTATATTAGAAGTCATTGGAAGTAGCTAGCCTGGTAATATTATAATGAACATCACTTACTTTGATAAAATAATTTTAGAAAATTAGAGGAAACATTTTATTCTTAATTTTTTGCATAAAATTTGCTAATTATAATTTACAAACTGCTGATTTTCAGAATATTTGAAACCAGATAGTTTCAATATAGGCGATATAGTTTATCCTTGACCCAGAATTCATATATTTTATAAATTTATTATGAACGTATTGACTGGATGTAGGTTTGTAACACTAGCTGACACCCAGCTTGATTTTACCATTAATATAAGTATATATAAGTGCACTATAAACTATTGTAAAATTTAATTTCAGATTTTACATAATACTTCAATTTTCATATGATACATTAGTTTTTGAAATTTATTGTACATCATTCTTATATGTTGCTTTCAATTTAATTTATTATCAGTAACGACTTCCAGATATTTCATGTAGCTAGTTTGTTCAATAACAATATTATATTTTTTATTTCAGAGTGATGTGTATTTTTTTGTCTGAATTTATTTCATTAAAATTAATTGAAAGTTTATTTATTATCATCCTCCCATTAACTATTACTAATTAAATAGGTGACAGACAAACTTTAACCTTGGAACAGGCTTAAAATTATTTCTGTTTGCTGTAACCCAACTGACTATATGAAATCACCAATTTCTGCCGATATATTGACTCATCTAAAAAATATGCCAATTTAAAATTTTTATTGTCGAATTGTGGTTAGAATATTTTTTCTTGAAAATTCGTGTAGTCTGATTACTAATTAACAGCTTAATGCTGATTGGCCAATCCATTTAAGTTATGACAACATGGATTATGTTATCCCCAGGACCCTTCATGTTAATCTAATAAATACATGACTTAGCAGTGGAGAATTTACTGTGGACGAACAAACATCAACAACATGGTGAACACAAGTCTCTGAAAAATGTTCTCGTGGATTGAGGATTAGGATCAAAAATAAATTAATTCCAGTTGGAAACTTATCCATGTGGAAGGAAGTACTTGTAGATTTACTTGATGAACAAGATGAAAAGAAGAACAAACTATAAAATTGTTGGTAACAGTCAATTCGACTTCTTCGATCAAGGTCGATATTGACCAGCGAGTGTGTGTTGCAAAAAAATTTGAAATTTCTGTAATTCTTTTCATATAATAAATGTTGATAGTGATTGTATTCATACTTTAACATGTTATGTTTTAGGTGATCATGGAACTAGTGGTATTTCTGAAATTTTTTTTGATAGGCAATTTCAAAAAATTAGAAAATTACCTACCTACCTACTTTTTAAATCAGTTTAGGGTTACAGCAAATGAAAATTGGAATTTTGCTTATATCATAACTATAACTTTAGTATAAGTTATAATTGAATTTGAAATTTATTGCATGTTGTAAATTTTGTTTTTTCCGTTTTTGTGAAATGCAGAAATTCATAAGCCTAGACTAGATACAGTTAACTTACACTATTGCAATACAGCTATATTCATGTATTTACAGTGACGTTGAGTATTGTAGTGCAATTTGTAATTTGAAGTATTTAGACTAAATCCATTTATTTACACCAGAATCATAGTAGTAGTAGCACTTCTAATGACTTCATGACTGTTTTACATTACTTATTTTTTATTTTCAGATTTCATCTGACAAGTTATATTAAACCTTACAAGGAAGGTGAACTAAAATCAAGATGATTTGCACAGTTGTGTTAAGTAGATTTTCCAAATCTTGGAAATTGCACACAAGTTTTGTGGCGATGTCTTGTCCATTTATTTCCTGTCGATGCAAATATGAAATTGCTCAGTCGACATCCATGCACTTATTGACTAGAACATGGCATTACAAAATTATATCTGGCCCTGCATCTAAAGTAATTGTTTCCTTGATAAAGGAACAGAACTGTAAGTATTGGAAGTCGAAAGGAAGCTTCACTGGACTAAATACTCTCAATGACAGGTTATATTACAGGTTTAAATCCACTTTTACCAAAGACAGGAATAGTCTAGGAAGTTCAACAATATTAGTTCAGGATGGCCTTGATATTCAGGAGCTTCCTGTGATTGTGAAAAAGACAAGTGATGTGCTAGCTGTAATTGGATGCACACCTGATAGGTCTGAAAACAGTTCTGTGCTGGAAAATAAAAATCTAAAGAAAGACAGAATTGATACAGACCTTTATTCTTATCTTTCTAAGAATAAAGAAAGAGTTGAGCATAAGAAAATAGAACAAAGTGAGAGTGATTTTATGAAAATACGAACAAATTTAGAAGCTTGCTTATGCATGAAGCAGTTGATGGCATACCTTCAAAATCTGCCTTTGAAAGAAGTGTCTTCAGTTGTAGCATTAGCTGTTCTAGAACGACTGATTGACTTGCAGGGTGTGGGATTAGATAAAATATCTCTCAAAGAGTTTTCTGTGGAAAACTCTGTTCATTCTGTTATTATTTATAGGCTGTGTGAACTTGTATGTGGTTCTGAAGACATTAGTGCTATATTGGCAGGTTTAGGCTGTGTACTCAGGGGAAGGATGGCTGATGAAGAAAGAAAAAGGTACATAGAGTGTTTTGTACAGGATTGTCTTTATCAAGTTAGTGATGGCAAACTGAATATTCTACAAATCTGTGAACTGGTAAATCTGTTACATAGGGCAGGTGGTGATCATCAGGCTACAGTTGACAAACTGTGGTCTAGTATAGTTGACTCTGCTAAGTACATTAATGAAAAGAACATTTTAACAGTATTTGGAATCTTGCCATGTTTTAAAACATCTCAGGTAATCATTCTAAGAACTTTGACAAAACAGGTAGAGTTATGCTCTTTAAAACTAACCGGAACTCAGGTAGCTCTTATTTTACAGATTGTATCAAATTTACGACAGAGACCTTATAAGCTGCTGTCTGTGTTAACAAAGTGGACAAATCTTAATCTGCATACATTAAGTGAAAAAGAATTCAAAGATATCATTAGATTTATGAACAGAATGAAGTTTCGTGATAGTGGTCTTGATAATGCTCTTGAACGATACATGAAGACTAAAGGATTGAAGTGTCAGAACACTGGAATTGTAAGAGTAGTTTCTGAGTATTGTGCACTTTTCAGGTGGAGGAATACAAAAGTTTTGGAATGTTTGGCAGCTGTTTTTATCAAACATGGTAAAAAGATGCCTCCAGAGAACATAGAAAGTATTGTAAATCTGTTTGGACTTCTTAATCATCAACCACCTTATGCTTTTGAATTTTTTGAAAATTTGGAGAATGTGCTTTTGGAGAGATTTGCTGATTTCAAACCTCAAAGTATAATAGAGATTCTGATGTCTTGCATTTATTTACAGCGTTATCCATTGAACTTTGTGAAAAAAGTTATTAGCCCATTTTTCTTAGACAGACTTAATGGTAAGTTTATTAATAGTTTGAAAGAGTGTTAGATGTATTTAAGTATAATAAAAATTGAAAGGATAACACATGAAAAGATAGAAGTCTAGCCTTGTAGGTGAGCTATGGAAACAACTTTGGAATAATGAGTGACCCAAACATGAGATGCATAGGTTTAGTTTTTACCTACTGGTATGAGTAAAATCCCCACTAGCCATGTGTAATAGAGATATACTGTATTGGTAAAGTTATCAATCCACTCTAAGTTGAATTCATAACAGTACATTTAAATTTCAAAGTAATATACAGATGGATTGTTATTGGGAATTGTAAGGTTAGAAAGGTATAGCAAGTATTATATACTGCCCGATTAGAGAGTTAATGTCAACAAGAAATTGTATAATGAAATCAGGGTTACTAATGAGAATACTAATGCAATAATCAGTGGAGACAAATTTTAGATACACTGATTAAGATTGAATAGAGTGAGGGAGAGGTTTGCAGAATTACAGGATTTGATTAAAAAAGGAATAAAAAATGACCTATGAGAAACAGCTGGTTAAAAATGTTAATGCTAACAGAGGAATTTTTTTGAGTATGTTAGAGCTAAGTAAAATGGAGTTTCGGCCCTTAAAGGTTGCTGAAGACAAATATTTTGTTGAAGACTATTAGGTGAATAATATATTAAGTTTTTTCTCTTCTGTTTTTACAAGAGAGGATGTTAGCAATATTACTAACTGTGAGAGTCTCTGAGGAATTCACTCGAATCATGAACATATTAATGTCTTGGTGGTAAGTAATAAAATTGAGAGATTAAAAATTGATAAAGCAATGTGTATCCCAGAGCTTTATAGGAAGTTAAAGATCAGGTATACAACCCTATCACTTTCATTTGTGGTAGGTTAATAGACATTGGGTAGTTAAAGATCAGGTATACAACCCTATCACTTTCATTTGTGGTAGGTTAATAGACATTGGGCAACTACTTTAGGATCACAGATTTGTTAAAGTTACTTATATATGTAAATGAGATGGAATGAGTTGCTTTGGAATTTATAGGTCAGTTAGTCATACTTCTGTAGTTATAAAAATTCTAGACAGTTTGTTAAAAGAAGCTTTGGGTAACAATTTACTGAAATAGATGTCCTAAAAGGGCATTAAAATAGATTTAGTAAAAGAAAATCTTGTCTTACAGATCTGTTTACTTTTTTAGAGTGTTTCTTGTTATCTGGATGATGAAAAGAGATGTGAACTTGGTGTACTTAGATTTTCAAAAAGCTTTTGATAAGGTGTTGCACAAAGACTAGCAAAACAAGTCACTATGGTGGTGGGTTGGAGAAAAACTAGTTACTATATTTGTTTTTAGGGTGGCTGGATGAGAGAAAGCAAAAAGTTATTATTAATGAAGTTCTGTAAACTGGACCTTTGTTACTAGTGGTGTACCTCAAAGATATTGTTATGTATCTGCTTGTTTGTTAATTTCCGGTATAAATTCTTTCCGAGGAACTTCAGCGATACAAGTCCTTTCTTGATTAAACCGGTTTATTCTTCCTCAATACAAACTTTTAGTACACAGTAATTCCACAGTCAGTATGTTTCTCGTCACCTTAAACTTAACAACTTTTATAATACACGCTATAAATCACAGCGATTCACAATCTCGATAACTCCACTCTTGATGAGTACAAAACACACACTTTATATATTACTCGAAATTCACCGTGACTACTGTTCGCTTAACCATCCATCCCCCGGCTTTTCTCTGCCAGGCTTATATACTAACAAAGAGGTGTTTCTTGATCACATTCGAACTTCCCTGATAACTCGAGAAACTCAGTCACTCATGCTCCTAGCATCACGTGACTTCCGCTGTCGTAACAATATTGATAGGGGCATAAATAATGAATTAGTAAAGTTTGCTTACATCACCTAGCTATTGAGTATTTTTAGCTATATTAAGAATGTTGAAGTAATACAGTATGATTGAATCAATTGGTAAGTTGGACGGATAGAAATGACCTGTAGTTTTAGAAAGTGCAAGTAGATGTACTTGGGTTATTATAATTTGATCACACATTTAATGTAGATAGGAACCAACACAGCAGGTTGATTGAAAAAAAGATTTGTTGCATAATGGTAGATATTTGTAAGTTGATCACTCAAACTGTTGAGTTAGTGCTTTGTTGGCAATTGTAAAGCTAGGATATGTTTACAGATGTATTGGTAAGGAGTCAAAAGAGGTAATCATCTCTTTATACAAATTACTATCTATGCCTCACATGGAATAATGTTTATAATTCTGATCTCCTAACCAGAGAAAGGGTTTGACTTTTATCCAAGTAAGTATAAAAGCATTCTTCACATATGTGCTATGCATAAGCTATGCCAGTGTGGTAAATATCCAGTATCAAGGAAAACGTTGTCTGTTTGTGGATGAATATCCTCTTAAACGAGGTGACTGATCCAGACTAAACTTGGCATGCTAACTCAATAGTCCAAAAGCCAATCAAGTTTATATTAACTTTCCCATGTATCGAAAAATAAGAATATTTTTTAGAATAACCCATATATTGTTACAGCAGTAGATATTGCAAATAGTTGAGTTTGAAGAAAACTCACACCACAACAAAATTCTACAAGTCAAAGAATGTAAATAAAATTGTCAGCATTTTGGCTTGTTTCCCATAATAATCAAACAATATAGTAATGAAATATCCAGCTACAATGTGGAGAATAAAGATATTGTTGCTATTTAAGTTTCTTACTCTTTTCTGTTTCACACCATTTAACTTCCAGTTTATACTAGGGTTAGAATAAGTGCTTATGCCTAAAGACGATCTGATGTATTGATTTGACACAAATCTCCACAAAACAAGCAATGTGCTTTGAAGTCAAAACTTCAAATATCAGAATGATAGTGCCATTTTTCTTGAGGATTTGGTGAGAAAAATCAATTTTTCCTAGTCTCCTAAGGTGTGATTTCAAAGTATATTATGAAACACTGTTTTTGTAACAGTGCATAGTGTAATGAAGATTAACACAAAAGTTTCTGTCCATATACAGATGTAGGTTATCATCTCTAAGCTTGCTTGCTTCCATAATATTTGTGATTCGTTGTTGTGCGCAAATTCAGATTACCTGGTTTGGATTCAAGCAAGCACGGACCTTATGGAATACACACTTATTCGTGATGTTTGTGTAGTGAAAATACATTAAACATTAAGTTAGGATATGGGGTTTCTTACTAAATGCTTAACCTTAACTAGATCTGTACTTTCAAAAGTTTCAGTTGAAGTTGACATACGTACCAGGCACTCTACTTAATACAAGTTGTTCAACTTGTTGGAACAAACACGATATTGATTATTTTAAATGTACAAGATGGTCAAGCATTGATAATTCCTGTTCTTTATATAGCTTTTGCTGGTTAGTTACTGTTTATATCTGTTCATATTTTACTGCATATTTTGTCAGACTTGCCATAACAGTATACAACATGTCTCCAATCAATAAAACGATGTCCCCAGTAAATTTGTTGTGCCAAAAAACCTAGAAATGGACAGCTTATTCAACATTCTATCACTTGTAGTTGTTGAGATATGACCTTTTGTATCTATACAATTACACTTGAAATGAGGGGACGGGTTACATGGAACTTAACCAACTTCTTATACATGCAATTTCTTATCATTAGAACATTCTAGAAAATTTTTTCCAAGGATTAATAAAGATGGAATTAAGATCATTAGTGGCTGTTAACTCTTTCCATACAGGCTAGGTGATTTTGTCTGATCTTGCACCAATCAGATAAGCATAAAAGTATCCATACTGTAACTTTCAACATTGTACATATATTTTCATGAAATTTGGCAAGTTTTTACTAAACATTGGAAGTTTTGTACACGAAATATTAAATTTTTTAATTAAGAATGTTTACTAAAGACTTGTGTGTGAATATATATGGAGTCGTAGTGTTGACTTAGCCTGAGTGCAAGGCGATTTTCATGTTAAGATTAAAAATACTTTTACTCATCTTAAAGTTTCAGATTTCATTTGCATAACTTCTAAAACCTCCTAAATAAATATCAAACTTTTTTCAGCAAAACTTTATATGTTAATCTGTAATTTTCTTTATCCAGATTTATATGAACACAGTCGCTTGGATCGACCTTGTAACCACTACAAAACAGTACAAAATAATTATAAATTATTCTTTTTTTTTTCTACCGTGATTGCAGATTGTAACAGAAAACTACAGCTGTTTATTTTAAATAGCTCAAGACTCTTCATAGCCTACATCAGTTTCCACTTAATTTTATTGTTCTGTTTATTTCTGAACCATTCCTAATTAATAATCCCATGGTACAAGCTGTAAATCACTCTGTGAACATGTAGCTCAAGTTACTGTATTGAATGATCTAATTAAATTAAAAGTGGTAATAAAAAAATACAGTTATGTACAATAAAATTTGATGTGAAATTATACAAATTTCCATTGCACCAAGTAAAATTAATCAACTAAAAATACATAATTAACTTACAAATATTTTGCTGATTCAAAACTGTGCATTAGTCGTATTCAAGGTAGCAGTGTATTTTTTGGTATGATAATATTTTTAACAAATGTCAAGTGTAATAGGCTATATTTTATAATGTAGCTTGTTTAGCTGATGCTGAACTTCGTTGGGCTCATAGTAGGCTGAAATTGTTGGATGCTGCTCTTACACTAGAATGCCATCAGTACCGTGGACCATTTTTTCCAAAGAATTTGTCTGCTAAGAGTTTACATAAAGGTACAATTTCATTAGTATTTAAATGTGAAATTAGTGTTTATAAGGTGCATTAAACTGTTTGTATCACTCACATTGGTTTAACTCTGGATTAGCCTTGTTGAATGATTTAACTCTGGATTAGCCTTGTTGGAATGGTTTAACTCTGGATTAGCCTTGTTGAATGGTTTAACTCTGGATTAGCCTTGTTGAATGGTTTAACTCTGGATTAGCCTTGTTGAATGGTTTAACTCTGGATTAAACTTGTTGAATGGCTTAACTCTGGAATAGACTTGTTGAATGGTTAACTCTGGATTAGAATTATTGAATGTGATGTACTACTATTTTTTGTTCAAATATTAACCAATGAAGTTAGATTTTAAGTGAAAAAATTTACTGAAAAATTACTTTAACATATGTAATTAAACTTACACAAATTTATTTTAAACTTAGATGGTCGGTTAGTGAAGTTGAAAACTAGTTTAAACGATTGCTTCAGTGAGTTGTTAGGAGGAGAGGATCGATATAAGTTTTCCGTTGTGATTCCTAGACTCCCACTGTCAGATCTGTATATCATAGGTAAGTTATTAATTATATTCAACATCAGTTTGTAATTAGTAGTGTCACTAACAGATTGGTCTTTTCATTTATCTCCAGTAACTTTAGTGTTTATCATTGTTCTAAAAATATATCTTTATTAGAATTAATCAGTATAAGTACTTGTTAAATGAATAATGAAGAAAGTTGATTGTAGACTGATAACACAAAAAATGTTTTTTGTTAAATACACAGCATTTTAAAGGAAATACATTTTGAATTAAAATACTCTTGTGTGTATGGCTAGTGTTTAATTTCCATAAACCAAAAATATAAAATTGATAAAGGTGTAGTTTTCTGTGTTAAGTCTACATGTAAAAGTTTTTTATCAGTTGTAATTACCAAAAGCTATTCAGAGATATGAATTTTACAAATAACAGTTTTGTATTACTTATAGTTTTCAAAAATTTTTTTTAGAGAATGTAGTTTTTTAGTAAAATCTTTTTATCTTTTAATTTTCAAACTCTGGAAATATTTAATCTTCAACTGAAGGTTTTTAATGAGTTTTAGCATTCAACTTCCTCAGAGATAATAAGTATGCATATTTGAGTTTCAAAACCCTTCAGAGATATTTACTGTACGTATGAAGATTTTATGTATTATTATTATTATTACTTATTTACACTAACACAACAGCAGCTTATAAAGACATTTTAATTCCAACATAATGAACATTAGTTGTTTTGTAGAAGAGTTTTAATAAAGTTACAGTATTTGAAAAACATTATCTTAGTAAAGATATAGGTAACTTTTTGATAATGATTAAAATTTGTTTGTTTTTATGTTTTCACTGCATTTTGAAATTGGTTCATGAAAAATTATTTACATTTTAATACAAAATTAAAGTGTAATCAGTAATCCAGTCCTTATGATTGTATGTCAAACAACTTTGGGATCCACTGTTTAAAGCTTTAAGTTTATGAATATCTCTTGTTGTCACATTAATACTAGGTTCCAATAAGGTACTCACCCTCCATTCACAAGATTAGCTTTTCTCGTTTTGTGCCGCCCTCTGTATGCAAACTTTTTCAGAAACACGTGCCATAAGCCTTCATCATCGCTCTGTTGGAATCCAAAGTTCTAACACATCTCTTATGCAAATCATCATGTGTCACCTTTCCACCAATAGGAGAGTACTGCTATCATGTGATGCATGTGACTCCCTCTACAAACCACTACCAAACTATCACTTCTCGTTTGGCAGCTGTCGCATTCAGATGTTCTTTCTTACAGTCTCGAGGCTCCTTATCTGAGGGACCTTCGCATGACGCCGTATTTGCTACGTTATGTGTTTGTCTCAGTTCTTGTGTCTTTGGAGTTGTGAGTGGCCTCGGCCCATCAACATTCTACCCTTACTAACTTGGTAGCTCATTTGTCACAGTCAGGGCTGAGTGTGGCACTGGTTCCTGTCCTCCGACCTTCCCCTGTCCTACCCGGCCAAGGTGCCATAGTTTGATGATTTACTCGCCGATGCATGATCCGCCAACAGCAGTACTAGTGACTACATGGTCGGTTCAGGCCCAGTGGGTGCACGTCTCTTGAATTTGTTTCATTGGTGGGGACCTTTTCTCACTTATGTTTGGGTTCACAGAGTGCTCTCAGAGGGATACATTATCCTCTTTCTCTCCCTTCCTCCATTATCCAGTGTTCCGGTTACTTTCCCTTTTCTTCAGGATCCCTCAACATGTCACCTTCATCAGGGGCAGTTTAGGACCTTGTCACACAACAGGCTATTGAACCAGCTCTACCAGATTCAGGGGGATTTTACTCCCACCTATTTGTGGTTCCAAAGAAGACTGGGGACTGGCATCTTGTCATCGATTTAACGTATCTCAATCAGTATGTTCACACTCCTTGCTTTACCATGGAGACATTTCTTTCTCTTCAGTGTGCATTTTCTCCAGTTTGGATGACCAAGGTAAACGTTTCCAATGCTTACCTACACATTCCTGTGGTGTAGCATTTGCATCCATATCTGTCATTTGTCCATTAGGGGATGTGTACCAATTTTGCACCTTACCTTTTGGCCTAGCCTCAGCATCATACGTGTTTTGTCGTGTGGTCCACACCTTTGCTCGGGCTAATCATGCCATGGGGGTTGCACTTCCATGTTTATTTGGACGACGGGCTTCTTCTTGCTCATCCTCATCCTTTTCCTCACCCCTTGTCAATGAATATGGCCTACACATTAGTGTGGATCCTGCTTCCTCCTCTGCAAATGCATCTGTTCAGTGATGCATCTCATCAAGGCTGGGGTGTCTGGGCGGATCACCAGGAGGTTTTGGGTCATTGGTCTGTGGAGAAGAGCTCTCTTCACATAAATGTTCTCAAACTCCTGGCTATTTATTGGGCTTTGGATAATTTTTTTTTCTCTTGACAGCCACCAGCTGGTTATGATCCATTCTGAAAATTCTACCAGGGTGGCTTATATCAGTCACCAAGATGGCACCAGGTCCAGATCCCTGTGTTTCTGCACTGTGGATCTTCTTTGTTGGGCCCACACACACATCAAGTTCATTTGATGGCGTGTCATGTACCGGATGTTTTCAATCTCATAGCCAATCATCTTTCCCGACTGGATTGTGTTTATCCCACAGAGTGGTCCCTGCATCCTGCCATTTTTCGGTGGCTCTGTCTGCATCTGGGTACGTATCATATCGATGCCTTTGCTACTGCCCTCAATTAAAAATTACCTTGGTCTTGATCCCCGGTTTCCTATCCTTGAGCCTTGGCTGTTGATGCCTTCTGCCAGGACTGGTCTTATCTGTTCCTTTATATTTACCCTCCTATTCGTTTACTTCATCAGGTCGTCTCCCTCATCCATGCAACTCTGTGCATGACCCTTCTGATTGCTCCTTACTGGTCCAATCAACCTTGGTTCCCTCAGTTGTTCCAACTGCAGGTGGTCCTTCCTCTTCTTTTCCATCCTGACCTGCTCTGTCCACCACAGTCACCAGCACTCCATCCCATGCCATCCATCCTCCATCTTAACACCTGGTTTTTGTCAAGTCCTTTGTGAGGAGTTCTGGTTTCTCTCACAGAGTAGCTTCACATTTAGCCTGTCCCTTTCACTCTTCTTCGTTAGCCATCTATCAACTGAAGTGGAGAGTTTATCACTCTTGGGCATTGACTCAGGATTTACGGGCTTCTCCCCTGAATGGTTGACTGTATCTCTGATTTTCTCATGTGGCTCTTTGAGAAGAGTTCTTCAGTCTCCTCAGTTTCAGAGTTTTGGGTGGCATAACCCCATACCTTCCATTTTTCCTGTTTCCACAGGGTCGTTGCTTTCCCTGTCTTTGCCAGATGGATCCGTTCCTTCTGGCTCTGTCAGCCACGAAGGTGCTCATCACTCCCAGACTGGGACATTACATCACATTGCTGTTTCTGCTTCCTTGGGGTATTGCCTGCTGCCTGTGGCTATTCTACAGTCTTTAGTGCAGCTGCGACACAAGATAAGTCCTTACTAATGCTTTCTTTTTTTTTCAGGGCGCCCAGATTCAGCTTCACTTTGGATCTCACTCTGTTGTGAGTGGTGCCTGAACAGGTATTCTGTCTGTACTCTGGGTTCCACTTAGATGGCTATAACCTTTCACAGACATCTTGCTATCAAATCTGCACTGTAAACCATGTTGATTCTTATATATTTTCATGGATATGTACACTCACCTTTAAGATGGGGTGTTTCTCAAGGTCTCTACAGCGTAAATTCCTTGTGATAATTGCATCATAATATGCCCATCCTGGACCATACCACCTGTGGACAGCATGGGTAAAGCAGAAGGGGATTGCTGCCCATCTCTACCATGCCTAGATTGAATAAATCTGTGTGGTCTGCTTTTAAAAATAGGGTTTTGTGATCACCAATTGCACTATCTCTGGATTCTCCACTGCATTTTTTTCCCCATTCCTCCAGAGTACGTGAATCCGCTGGGGTGGTTGACAATGGAGGCAACCTGCTAAATGGGTTCCACAAAGATGGTTATAACCATTCAGTACAGAGTAGGGAGGTGGTGTTCTGCCAGTGTAGAGGGAGTTACAAGATACTCCGGATAAGTAACTAATTCCATTGCACCCTAGACACTCTACACCATGGGACACCTCATTTGCCCACTTTCCATTGTGGGAGTGAGTGATTCTGATTAAGATCACATTGCTAAACTATCCTCTCCCATGTGGATGTACTCTTTTCATGTTCCGCCATGTCTGGTCCTCTTGATCATGTCGATGTTCCTGGCAAAGAGATACCTGGCTCATCTGATCTGTTCATCTCAATTAAAAGGTGTACTCCGGATGTTTTCAGGGGATACGCCTTTGCTTCTTTCACACCAGTCCCTTCTCCATGTCTGGCCCTTCTGATCATGTCGATGTTCCTGGTGAAGATGTGGTGTGGTGCCCCTTCTCAAATCATCTGATCTATTCCTCTCATTACAGGGGTGTACTCTGGATGCTCCGGGGGATACGCCTGTGCTTCCCTTGCACTGATCCCTCCTCCATTTCACTGTGGGGTTCAAGCTAATCTTATGAGTGGAGGGAGAGTACCTTATCTAAATTTATAATTTTCCTCAATGAAATTGTATTTTCTATAGGTACTTTCCTCCACTCACACTTCCCACCCATCCTCCCCACAATCTTCCAGTACTCGCATCTTCTGCCAACCTTTGATGTGATAGTTCGGTAGTGGCACGTAGAGGGAGTCACATGCATCACATGATAGTAGTGCTCTCCTATTGGTGTAGAGGTGACACATGATGATTTGCATGAGAGATGTGTTGAAACTTTGGATTCCAACAGAGCAATGATGAAGGCTTATGGCATGTGTTTCTGACAAATTTTGCATACAGAGGGCAGCACAAAGCAAGAAAAGCTAATCTTGTGAGCTGAGGAAAGTACCTGTCGGAGACACATCTTCATTTAAGAAAATTATAACTTGAAAAATAATATTTTCAGCTAAGCAAAGAATAGTATTGTGGTTATAATATCTAAAGTTTCTTGCTTTGTATCTAGATTATCTCTTTCATCTGAATAAAGCTGGATGTCCATTACCTTTATACTCTGTTTCTGGAATTTACAAAAGGTTAGTTGGCAACAATCTTAGTTTTGCTATGTATGATACAATAGTAAGTTCTTTAGATTTGTAATTATAATTGTCTTCTGTTTACTGAAATTGTCTATTCATGCAATGTTTGTGAACTAACAAACTATTACTTACTGTAATAGTAGAGATAAATTGCAGAAAATTAAAGTTAACATAACTTAAGCTTCATTAGAAGTAAACCAAAACACATTACTTCCTTGAATGTAATACATATATTGAGAAATGCTTCATTATTAAACAGACCAAAAGAATCAGGTATTTGTTTTTCTATAAATCATGTTAAGAATCAATGAAAGGACACTTTTCAAATTAAGCTATTTATGTAAAAAAGTCAACACATGAAAAGAGACTCACTCTGGGAACTTGACTTGAACTCGGGACCTCTGGATAACAAGGTCAGTGCTTTACCACAGAGCTATCTAAGAGTTCAAAATTGTATATTCACCTCTCTACAAAAGGGCTATTACCTTGCACCACTGCCATGAAGAATTTTTTGCATTTCACAAGTCGTGAATGAAGCTCCCTCCCCCTGTATGTATTAATGTGTACTGCACCAACCTATAAGTAATCATCATTAGACCATAGCCATCCACCTATAGGAGGGTGACACATCCTCCATGAGCAATAGCATCACAACAAATGCTCATTCTTACCACCTCAGCACTGCTTTGTTTAGCATGTTTTTTCTTAAGAATTAATGACATTTTTGTGCTTATTATTTTAAACTTTCATTTTCGTTTGTAATATAACCCTCCTTACCATAATTTTCTTGATTCTAAAGCAGGATACCAAATTTTAAGTATTTCTATTAGAAACTTGATTTGATATATCTTCAGTTTGACTTTTTCATTTAACCCTATCTACGTTGAGTCAGTCCATTGAACTGAAACCATATAGAATAATTAATGTTTACTGTGATTCCAAAGTTACTACATGTATTTTCTTGAAAGCTGGTAAACCTTTAATAAGCCTCACAAGTATGTTTTAATAAAGTATATTTGCTGTTGATTTGTCTGTGAATTTGCTAAGTCAGTCGAATCAGATTCTGACTAGTCTGAGTGATTTTAAGAATAAAATACTTTTTAGTCTTACAGTCTTCATATTTCTTCTGCATAATCTCTAAAATGTCCTAATTGAATTTCAACAGTTTTTCAATAAAAATTTCTAGTTTATCTCTTGTTTTCTGTATCTAACACTGGCTGTAGTGAAATTGGCAACGTAAGGTAAAATGAAAAGTTTCAAAATAGTGTTACGTATCTGCTTGTTTGATAATTTCCCTTCAGCGATACAAGTCCTTTCTTAATTAAAACTAGTTTATTCTTTCTCGTTACAAACTTTG
>NW_013672376.1:21145-25244 GCF_000517525.1 Limulus polyphemus
CACACTTTACTTACGGTGCCTACTGCTTGCTTGACTCAATTATCTCTATCTTCAATCTATCTATATCTCTTCTATTTATCTACCTATCACACTGGTTTTACTCACCAGGCTTATATATTAAAAAAGAGGGCATCTCGAATGCACTTGGGCTTTCATGATCCTTCTAGAAACTCATCATGTGTTACCAGCGTCACGGGACTTCCGATGTCGTAACAATAGGAAATAAATCTAAATTACCCTTTTATTTCTAGAATGATTTCATATTTGAGCAGACAGTTATGATTGATTATCCTAAATGTCTCAGGCTATAACAGTTTACATATGTTTTCATTTAATTGTATTGTTTTATTGTTCTTTGAACCATGTGTAACTAAAGTAACAAACCAATAAATCACTCGTTAAGAGCTTAATGCTAGTTACAGTTAACATAATATTCAATTACATCACTGGTTGCAGCTTGCATGCATTCCTTACAGAGAATTTTTTTTATCTAATTTTTTTTTTATTTAAGTTTTCTTATCTAACCTAATAAATTTCTTCTATTCTTTGATAGATTGTTTAGGCAGAGTATTCATGATGAAACTTTGTAGAATGGATGGCAATTGCCTGTTGTGGGCGGAAGACTTTCGAAACGTTATAATCTACACATGTGTCTCTATAACAGGCAGTTGCCGTCCGTTCTACAAAGTTTCTTCTAATTTTTACATTTTAGTTGTTTTTATAAAAATATGTCTTTTTTGCACTAATGATGTTGGTGTTGAACAAAATGTTTTGTTTTTTTCAGTTTAATTATACAATTTTGAATATAATGTTTCTTTAACAGTAATATTCCTCTTTATTTTAATCCAATGTACAGGTACTGATCAATGTTATCATAAGGCCCATGACCCAGGCCTATGCATCATTGACATATTAAGTCAATTTTAAAAAAATAGTTTGTTTTTTAATCACATGGATTATGAAGTCATGTTTTCACATTTCTGACATCTCCCAAGATTCTGACACTCTTCAACAGGAGTCATCCAATACTTTTATGGTGACTGGAGGAACATTTTGACTGTCAGTTATGTTACTACCATTATACACCAGGTGGTTGGATCGATTCTTATTTTGGATCAAGGATTACCAGCCTCCTGTTTCTTTTACTTTTGCTGAATCTACCCCTTTTTTTGACGAGTTTCATTGATGTTTTTTCCAAGCCTGTTTTTGTTTCTAGTTACCTTTTCCCCACAAGGTTCAGATAATCACACCTTTGTTCTTCACTGCTTGGATTACACAGCTATTTTTCCTTTCTTTACTTTTTCTCCAGTTGTCTTTTGCCGAATCTCAGGCTCTTTCAGCTTGGGGATCTCCTTTTTCCTTCTTTTTCTCACTTTTACTGTCTATCTAGTCATCTTTGTCTATTAATTACTTAGCTTCTTCATCATCAATCCACACTTCACCTTTTTTTAGAGGCTTTACCTCATAACCCTTTGAGTTTTTTTTGAGGAACTTACACATACCTGTGTTTGAACTTACTCTTGATTTGCTTCTTCCTTTGTGACCCAGTTAACTTGGTTTCTTTATTTCTGTGATGTACTTTGTCATATTGCCTTAATTTCTAACATTCACCTTTCTCAATCTGTCTTCAGAGACTTCTATATTGCACTCTTTCTTTGTGATGTTTCTTGGGAGTGTTTTTATACTTTGGAATTTTAAGTTGATATAGCTTATCGATAGCCATTGACGCACATACATGGGGGTTCAGCTACACCCCCTATTTATGAGATGTCAAAATTATTCTTATGTAGTTATAGTGCAGCTGCTTATGGTACTTAATGATTTTTACATAGTGTACATTTTACTGATGAAGCATTAGGACTTTTTTGGCTTGAAACTTACTGGGGAGTATGTCCCAAGATCTCCATATGTGTTGCCTTTTGATCTCAGAAGCTATACCCCTCCCCCTTCAAACATTTTGCGTACAGGCCTGTGCTCACTTTGGTTGCTTGCCTTTTTGGACCAGGTAGTCCCACTAGGTTTCTCTTCCCTTATAATCCTGTGAGGTTACCCTATCTCCTGTTCCTCTTGTTACTATCCAATTTCTACCTCTTGTTGATTCTGGTTGGGTGGGTGCTCAGCTCTCCCACTTTGTACACCTTTAAACTCTCCTTGTTGTAGAGTACTGGGTTACTCAGTGTTTCCACTCTCCATAGTACAGTTCTTCAACCCAACTCTGGGATTTTATTCCCATCTTTTCTTATCATTCTCATTTGTCATAGATCTGTTCCAATTGAACACTCTTTGGTGCTTCCTCAGTTCAAGATAGATGTTTTTTTCACTCTGCAGTGTGTTTTCTTCTGGGTGTTGAATAACTCAGATCAAGGTTTCAAACACTTTCTCAACCTTCCAATTTGTCGACCACTTTTTGCTTTCTTCAGTTTACTCACAATAAATTGTGTAACTTTGTGCTTTATGACAACCAGAAATAAACAAAACCTATCAACCATTTTCTCCATTCAGGTCAGGTGCATTTCTGGGGTCTGGGCTCCAGAGGAGTGGTTTCATTGTATCTACATCCTCAAGATGTTGACTGGCTGACTTAGCAGGCTTCCCATCAGCTTTTGTCTCATCTGTCTGGTCTTCTTATCATAATCCATTCAAATACATCCTACATCAGTTCTTTCATTATACCAACAGAGAGGCATTCATTTCTAAACCTCTGTTTTCCTTGCTCTAGACTTTTCTCTTTTATGCCCTCATAGCAGTTTGGCTTTTTCACCTATATTGGATCGTTTCTGCAGAGTTGCTTTTCCATCCTTTGATGTTTTCAGTGGATTTGTTTCCATTATGGGTGTGCTATCATGGCTGCCTTTCTTACTAACCTGAACATCTAGTTACCACTCATTTGGTTTCCAGTCCCAGACTATGTAGCTCTCCCATAGGAAACTGTATGTCCGTATTACCCTTGTTACTCACCTAAACATCTAGTTACCACTCATTTGGTTTCCAGTCCCAGACTATGTAGTTCTCCCATAGGAAACTGTATGTCTGTATTACCCTTATTACTCACCTGAACATCTAGTTACCACTCATTTGGTCTCCAGTCCCAGACTATATAGTTCTGCCAGAAGAAACTGTATGTCTGTATTACCCTTGTTACTCACCTGAACATCTAGTTACCACTCATTTGGTCTCCAGTCCCAGACTATGTAGTTCTGCCAGAAGAAACTGTATGTCTGTATTACCCTTGTTACTCACCTGAACATCTAGTTACACTCGTTTGGTCTCCAGTCCCAGACTATGTAGTTCTGCCAGAAGAAACTGTATGTCTGTATTACCCTTGTTACTCACCTGAACATCTAGTTACACTCGTTTGGTCTCCAGTCCCAGACTATGTAGTTCTGCCAGAAGAAACTGTATGTTCATATTTTTACTTATGCAAGCTGTCACTTTCACTTTTTTTGCCTGTGAAAGTTAATCATCTTCCCTGACTGCTCCTTTTTACCCAAAACTTGGGCTGTTTGGGAGGATAATTAGATATTTTTTCTATTCCACCTCCCCTTTTTTCCATGTACGATCATTCTGACACAGGTTGTCTCTTTTGTCCTTTACACGCTGTTTGTACTTCCACTTTTAACAGGAGTTGCATTTTTTATTTGCTGTGTGATTCCTCTTCCTCTAGTAACTTATTACATTCTACTTTCACCAGCTGGGTTATACGACTCATCGGCTTAGTTTATTCTTCTGGGGGTGATGACCCCTTACTTCTTTTTCATGTCTCTTCTCTCATCAGGTTGGTCAACTCTCGCATCTATCAGGCAAGTGTTAATTTAGAATTAAAGAGCATAATAGACAGATAATAGCCCATTATGCCAGAGAAGAAAAAACATACAATAAATTGGAATAATATTAAAATAATGTTGTATGAACCATACACAAGAAAATGAAAGATAAAAGAAACCATCTAACTGATAACACAATTAGTCAACTTTGATATGCATTTCAATTAGTTAGTTGTTTAAAGTCTTAACTTTCTCACCACTTTATTATTATTATGGTATGCAAATAAACTTGTCATCAAAATGTATTTAATAAATCAAAGTTTAATAATATATAG
>NW_013672376.1:25254-41702 GCF_000517525.1 Limulus polyphemus
AAGTTTAATAATATATAGATTTAAATGCTCAATTTTATATCTAAATATTTTAAGAAATTCTCAATCTCCCCTAGTATGAGAATTGTAACATTTGCTCTCTAGGCCTTCCCTCTTTTCTAATTTATTTGCCACCCCTCTGAGAACTATGGAATTTAATGTAAATTACTCATTGTAATATTGTTATTACTCAGGCAAAGCATAATTTTTATAGTCTTTAGTCTTATTTTTTTACAGAGTCATAAACTAGAAAATCAGACCCATTTGCCACACCCACCTTTCACATCCTCTGTTCCACAGATTGACAGTAGTTTTCTCTGATGTTTAATACTATATTATTTATAACCAATAGAAAGTCAATGCTTTAATCTATCAAATGAAATATTATATTACATTGTTTTCTGTACATAGAATCATTTGTTTCCAATTCAGACTTCATTCCCACAAGAAACACTCTGACAAGCTCAGCTGTATTTCAAAAGGCTCTTTTTGCATAGTTAGAAAATTGGAAGAATTATGATAGCTATAGGACATTATTTGCTTTTTACATTATTATTTTGTGTTGTTAGGTGCATTATTTCATTAAATAATAAATTATTTAGTGTAATAGTACAATGAATAGAAAAGTAGGGTTAAGTTTTATCAACAGTGAACAGCAAAAAAAAAGACTCAGGTAAGTACCATATTTCTTGTTTTTCATATGTATTCTTAATTTATTATTATACAATAAAAATAATTTTAGTAACTAAAATTAAAAATTAGAAACTTATTAAGTAATGTAAAATAAATAAAAATAATAATTATTCACGATGTATGCTTGCTAGTAGCTTTTGCATTATGTACTTTGATAGGGTAAAATGAGCTACATGTTTGTCGTGGGATTACAACTTGTGTGGTGGGACTATTAGTTAGACATGTTTCAAAGGAAATAAAATTTAAGTAGAAACAGATGTATACTGTGTTACGAGCTTTAAGCAATTTAGAACAAAGAAATGTAATTTCATGTTACAATTTGAAGTCATTCTAGCAAGAAAAAAAGGTAATTTAGATGTACTTCAAGTTGATCGACCTCGTATAGTTAGGTTAGAAAAAATAGCAGATAAACTACAAAGTTTTATTGACAAAAACGTTTGAACTTTATTTAGGAGGTTTTAGAGATTACACAAATGAAATTTGAAAATTTTCAGAGGAAGAAAAGTTATTTTAATCTTAATATGAAAAATCACTTTGCACTTAGAGCAGTCAACACTTTGACTCCATATATTCATTGAGAAATTCTTAGTAAGATTATTTCATTAAAAATTCCATTTTAATCTTGTATCCAGGATTTCCAATCTCTTGCCTTGTTACTTCAGCTGAGCCTATCTCATCGTTAGGCAGTTTTGTCTGTTCATACCATGTTTTGCTTCTGGTTCTTTCCTTCCTAACAAGAAACAGGTCACCTCACCTTTGTTACTTTGCTTATACAGGTATGTGACACTTTTTCTCTTTCCCCAGTGGATTTTGCTAAATATCAAACTACTACTTTTTCTTGTCTTTTTTTTTGTGAATATCTTCTCTTTTCCTGTTCCCTGAAATTCATGCTGAACCTCGTAATGAACTCAGCTGCCTTGTCCTTATAGACCTAGAGAATTTTATTCTGTAATTTACAGTCATGATTCTTTTTCCTACCTTGAATTTTAGTCCCCAGAATCTCTTTCTTCTTTTTCTCACCCTTGCTCTGCTTTTCTTTGTCTTGATCAGCTTCTGTGCTATCTGTCTATTCTTTACCTTCTTTCAGAGGCTCTACATTTGCAACCCTGAAAGCTTTACTGTGGGCAACTGCATCTCCCTGTTCTCCACTTTGGCCTTGACTTCTTCCTTCACAGTGTTCCAGTTAACTAGGTTTCTCTATTTATGGGATTTGCAGGGTCAAAATGCCTTACTTTCTGGAGTTCACCTTCCTCGGCCTTATTTCAGGGATCTCCTTGTGGCAAGTACTCTTTTATTTTGTTATAAGGTTCGTGGAGTTTATTAGACATTGGAAACTCAAACTGAGGCAAATCATCAACTATCCTCTCTACACACTTTTAACACTCTTGCTACAGGCTCGATTGAATTGCCTGAGTTTGTGACCCCAAATTATCCTTCATAATTTTCATACTACAACTTCTAAAATGTTTTGTATATTGTAACAAATTTTTGAAAATTTCCAGTAAGCATTAAGAGTCTTTTGTAAAAAAAAAAAAATCAGAAGGTGCAATGAAGAATTTTCACTGACAATTTCTCTTTGAATATATGGGGGACACAGAGTTGACTGCTCCAAGTGCAAAATGATTTTCATTTTAAGATTAAAAATACTTTTAATTCATCTGAAAGTTGTCAAGTTTCATTTGCTTAATCTCTAAAATCTCCTAAATAAATTTCAAATGCTTTTTTAAGTAAAATTTTATATTTTATGTTACTTTCTCTACCCTAACTCTATACAACATTGGTCAGTTTGACTGACCTTGTTACCATCATTAAAAAAAAACTTGAAATAAATTTAAATTACTCTTCTTTTCTCTCTAGAATGACTTCAAATTGTGACATGAAATTACATACATTTGTTTACTCTAAATAGCTTAAAAAGTGTAACAGTATACATCTGTTTCTACTTAAAGTTTATTGTTTTATTGCCCTTTGAACTGTCTAACTAACAATCTCACCACACAAGTTGTAAATCACTTGGCGAACATGGAGTTTATGTTGTACTATCAAATTATGTAAGGCACAGGCTACTTGCCAGCATACCTCAGGAAAATGTTTTTATATCATTATTATACTAGCCACAACATGTAAAACATTTGCAGTAGTTTTCATGCCCTTTGCTTGAATTTTCTTTATTCTATCATTTTCATTGCATGCCAATTAAGCTATGCATGCTTTCTCATAGGCATTACATGTTAGATCGATAAATCCTGGCCTATTTGAAAAAATTTTACATGGTCAGACAAACAAACTCATGTATACATTACTTTATTTAATATAAACTACACGTATAGTAAACAATAAAGTATATTTTTTGGTATTTATAATAGTGTACAGAGTATGAAACAGTTATGAGCATTCAGTGTATGACACGGTTTTATGAATTGAAACAAAGAAATGCATAAAAACCTATAATAGAGAAAAAGGTAGCTAAAAGGTGTTTATAGCATTATATGAAATGAACTGAAGCTAAATTTATTGCAAAGTAAAGTAAATGTAAAGTTGTAATGGAGGTAACTTAGCTGAATATGCAGAAACATCTGAATGCATGTTTACAAAGTGACAAGCATATGGTTTTGAATGAACTGCACATGCTTATTGTAGACCTAAATAAGTTGAGACAGTCTATAGAAGTTGTATTTAGTGTAATGTTAATTTTTTGTATGGAAATTACACATGGGTTAAGTGTTGTTCGTATGAAGTATTTTTCAAATAAAAAAGCTAAAGTTGAAATCGAAGCCAGTCATCACGTGATGACAGTGACATCGTGTCATCATGTATCATGCTTGTTGCATTGAAGAGATTGACTATGCAAAAAATTGGTAATGTGATTCTGAATTGAAACGCCAATATGCAATCTGGACTCATCTAATAAAGGCATATCTAACAATATGAGATTTTAGCGTATTATCAAGAAATTTGTGAGAAAGTTCTGGACAGACAAATGCAAGGGTATTGTTTATATAGATTTCATTCTATTACCCAATCTAACCTTATTTAACTTAAAAGGTTTCTAAATTTTACATTTTAGGTAATTTTATTATAATAAATAAAGAATACATGGGAAAAACAAGAAATATAGTATTTACCTAGGTCTAGTTTTTGTTTTCTTTTGCTATCGACTGTCGGTAAAACTTAACCCTAATTTGTTATACTAGTGGTACTACTACACAAAGTAATTGTTTATTTAATCAAATAATGCAACTAAGAACACAGAATAACAACAACTAAAAAACATACAATGTTCTACAATTATCATAATTTTTTGGCTTTCTAACTATGCAAAAAGAGCAGTTAAAAATTCAGCTAAACTGGTCAGTGTGTTTCTTGTGGAAATAAAGTTTGAACTGGAAGGAAAATAGACAATTCTCTGTACAGAAAAAAACAATGTAATATAGTATGTCATTTGATAGATTAAAACTTTGGCTTTCTATTGGTCATAAATAATATAGTATTAAACATCAGAGAAAACCATTGGCAATTTGTGACAGGTGGGTGTGGCAAAAGGGTCTGATTTTCTAGTTTATGGCTCTGTAACCAAATAAGATTGAATGCTATAAAAATTATGCTTTGCCTGAGTAATAACAATATTATGATGAGTAATTTACGTTAAATTCTATACTTTTCAGAGGGGTGGTAAATAAATTAGAGAAGAGGGAACACCTAGAAAGCAATTTTCACAATTCTTGTACTAGGAGAAATTGAGGATTTTCTTTTAACATTGCCTTATTAAAATGAAGAACTTAAAACTTACATAAGATTAAAATTTAGATTATTAGCTATGTTTGATGCCAAGGTTATTCATATACCATGGTAATAAAGTTGTTTGATTAAATTTGTAATGTAACTCATTAACTCCTTGTGACATGTACAGAAAATGATGCCTGTATGGAAAGAGTTAATATTCCACTTTGCTTCGTGTAAGGGTTCTAACAGGTTTGTCACCCATGGGAGCCTTGTAGGATCAACCCTCCTACATTCTCCTGCTCCTCATCATGTCACTACTTTCTGGCAACTCTTGTGTTCAAAAGACTGGCCATCACAGATTGCAGAGGTAGTGGCTTGTTTCTGGAGCTATCTATTAACTCTGGTACAATTGGAAATTGGCTTTTCTCTTTTGTGCATGTGCAAACTCCTTTTACAGAAGACCTTTGTGTTACACAGGTGTTTTCTCACAGGTTTTTCTCTGTCTTTCCAAACTCAACCCCTCTTGAACTCCCTTGGTCCATCTAGGCCATCCTGTCCATTATGTTAAACTCCAAAATAAAAATAAAACGCTCAAAACTAGCCTTTAACGTTTAATTATGTATCAAACCTTCCTTTAAACTCCCTTAAATTACTTAAATCTACCACATCTGAAGAAACCCATTCCAAAGGCCCACCACCCTGTTTTGAAAAATAAAACTGTCTTAGATGTAGATGATTTCTACCCTGTCAAATTAATATTCATGTCTCCTAGTCTTACCATTCTCACTACTAAATATGATAAAAAATGATTACCAATTCCCTTAATGATCCTAAACACCTCAATCAAATCCACTTTAACTAACCTCCCTTGAAAAGAGTAGTAACATTAGCCAACTTCCAATCTTCTGTACCTGCTCACAATACAAGGACTTAGAAAACATAATAGTAAGTGGTGCACATTCCAGTCCTTGACCTCTTTCAAAACACTTCTGTAAATATTGGCTGACTCATGTCATTCTTTTTACTCCTTAAACTTCCCAATTTTTTCTCAGAATTAGTGTGATAATCTTGCTCAACCTTGTTTCCATCTAGCAACCATTCATGGCCTATATCTTCATCAGTAAAAATCTAAAGATAAATTAGACTTTAATAACTCAGATATATCCTAATAATCAGATATTAAACTCCTAGTATCATCCTTCAAAGGCCTACTCCCATCATAACATTTTGCTTACCCTTAATGAATTTCAAGAAATCCTTAATGTTTTTTGTTTTTTTACATTTTCAGCCAACATTTTTTTTCATGATTTTTTTACTTTGCAATTTCTCATTTGACCTACTCTCTTGATCTTCTATAGTCTTTCAAATCTCCCATCATTGCAGTGAATTTAAAGTACATATATATATATATATATATAATGCTTAACTTTAATTTTATCTTTTCTATTTTTGTAAGCCAATCTAGTTTTTTTACTTGCAGCCACCTTTTTTTTGTTTATAAGGAACATAGTTATCTTGAATATTTAAAAAATTTATTAATTTTTTTCTACATTTGATCAGTATCTTCATCCAATGCAGTTGACCAATTCACAATACATAATTCTTGTCTCACCTTTTCAGAATTTGCTTTTTTGAAATTTGGGACCATAATATCATTATTCCTTATATCCTTATATGCAGAAAATCATCAAATATAATTATACAATGATGACTTGCACCCAGCTGTTCCCCACCCTCTACCATATCAACCATTTTTGTATTATAAGTTAACAATAAATCTAAAATATCATTGTTTCTAGTAGGTTCCCTGAGCAATTGTTGAAGACAACCATCCTTAGCAGTTTCTAAATATCTGTCTCCATTATCATTTGATTCTAACATTTCCCAATCTATATGCTTGAAAGTAAAATCTCCCATAATTATAACATCATTGACAGTTGAATTCTCCCTGTGGAGTTTCTCATTAATTTCACCAGTTTCATCTGATGGTATGCATCACATTTTACTAACAGAAACTCAAACAGATTCAACCTCATTGCTATTAGCTGGGATATCTCAACTTGAACAGGCTGTAACTCACATTTTACATATAAAGCCACTCCTCTCCATCTTTTTAGTACTCTATCCGTGTTAAACAACCTATAACCCTGTATTTCAAAGAAATCCCTTTCATCATAAATGTCTACATTTAGCCAGGTTTATGTTATTCCCATTAAATGAAAAATTCTCTGTTTCAACCAGTGCTCTATAGTCATCCATTTTATTTCTTATACTTCTAGCAATACAATAATAACAGTTTAGTCAACCATTTAAACTACCTTTGTACCATGTTCCCACACTATATTGCTCTTTACATTTTATTTTTTCTGGTGCTCTCTACTGTTTAATGTTAGTTTAAAATTACAGTTGAGTTAATAGCCCTTGAGAACAAGCTAGTTTCTACCTTATTTAAATGTAAACCATCCATTCCTAAAAGCTCCATCTTTCCATTGAACTGATCTCATACATCCAACCAGCCAACCTGCTTTTACTAACATATTAACCTAAGCCTAGTATTCTGCCCTAGTGACATACTTATAACTTCATCCCCACAATTACATCTTGGCAATATCCCTGACAGAATTGTTGTTTTAATTCCTTGAACTTAACAATTAGCTCTTATGATCTACTCTTCCCTACAACATTTTTCCCTATGTGCACTACAAAGACTGTATCACTACTAGCACCCTTTACTAGATCACTTGCTCTGTCAATTATATCCTCCAACCCTGACCCTGGATAGCATAATATAATTCTTTTCTACCTGTTTACCCACAGACTATCTGTACCAAAAAATCTCCTATAACAGTAACATACTTATGTTTTTCATTCCCATCCTTATCTGTCCCTTTTGTTATCCTTCCCTCTTCCAGTTCATCATATGCACAAGCCAAAGGCTTAAATATCAGAGTTTGCTCTTTGTAATTAAATCTACCACTACTAGTCCTATTATTACTCCTTTCAACATCCTGAAAATCATCACTAGCCCCTGTGTGCCTTGCATGCAATAGCTTAATTTCCTCTCTAAATCCTGCTTAAATCTCCTGCACTTTGCCCTTTCCATCACCTCCACCCTATTGGTTATAAAAATGTACCATTAATAAGTAAGTATGAGCAAATAAGTGATTTCAGAAACATTAAAAGTTGGAAGGAGCTTCTATGGGTTATGTAATTAATTTATTGATATATCAGAAAATAAAGATTTAATTTCTGACCTGTCAGTATCTATAGCTTATGTATCTAACTGGTGGAAACTCTGAAGTCTATATAAGGAAAGGAAGAAAGTTTAAAAAGAATTCAGAGAGTAGAAAGTAACACGGGGAAGTGAAGAATGAGAGTTTATTTGAATAAAACTTTTTTGAAATTAAGAAATTGAAACTTAGAAAATATAAGAACTTTAATCATTAACTATATTTTAATGCCAAATTTATTGACATACATTCCCAAAAGGTAGTTTAATTAACTTTTGAATGTAGCTTTAACAGAGGTCGTCACATTCTCACTTTGACCCACCCATAACCAGAGTGTTAATCAGAACTTACACCCTTCATTTTCACCAAAGAAGAAATGCCATTGATACTATATATGTATCTGTTCTTTACTGTGATTACCCTTCTGCCAATTTCACTTTGTAACTGGTCTGTTTTAACATCATTTCCTCCTATAGCTGTGTTTAAACCTTAGAAGTGTGTTATTAACATTAATTATACCTTTGATTTGCAAAGTTCTAAAATTATTATTATTATACATTAAGCTTTTTACTACACCTGGATAAAAAGTTTATTTACAAGTGTCTTAGGCTGTTATTTTTGTAACATGAACTTTTAACCATCTTTTAGGATAAAAGTAGGAACAAGTTGAACAGTTTGTGTTAGAGCATATTGTTCTTATTTTTCTTGCTCTAACTGGTTTTATAAAGGATGAATTTTAAAGAAGTAACTAGTACCAAGCGTGTGTCTTAATCTCACAGTATAATGACAGTAATAAAAGATAAGAAAAAGAAATACTTTTCTATTTAAAACAGTATGTTTAAATAATTGAAGTTGTGAAAGGAAATCATACATAGTATGAAGAGGATTTCCACTGTTTTCCGCTAATTTTTCATGATAAACATGACAGTTGGCACTGACGACCATAATCACGTGGCTTGCTGTCTAAGTACATATTCCTTAGGAAGTAGTCTCACAATAAGCTTTATACTAGCATACGTGTCCAATACTTATATTTTCATTTAAAGAAAGCAGAGAAAGAAGTTGGTGAAGAACCATCATTTAGAGCTAGTCTGGAGCCATCATCTAGCCAAGGGGGTTAGTCTTGAGTCAGCTTATAAAGAAAGGAGTTAGTCAAGGACCATCATTTAGGGCTAATCTGGAGCCATCATCCAGTCAAGGGGGGTTAGTCTTGAGTCTGCTTGTAGAGAAAGGAGTTAGTCAAGAACCATCATCTAGTCAAGGGGGTTAGTTTTGACTCAGCTTGTAAAGAAATAAATTAGTCAAAAACATCATTTAGAGCTAGTCTGGTGCCTTCATCCATTCAAGGGGGTTAGTTTTGAGTCAGCTTGTAGAGAAAGGAGTTAGTCAAGAACCATCATTTAGAGCTAGTCTAGAGCCATCATCTAATCAAGGGGTTTAGTCTTGAGTCAGCTTATAAAGAAAGGAGTTAGTCAAGAACCATCATTTTGAGCTAGTCTGGAGCCATCATCTAGTCAAGGGGCTAGTCTTGAGTCAGCTTATAGAGAAAGGAGTTAGTCAAGAACCATCATTTAGAGATAGTCTGGAGCCATCATCTAGTCAAGGGGTTAGTCTTGAGTCAGCTTGTAGAGAAAGCAGTTAGTCTGGAACATCATGCAGAAATGAGAGTTACTCTAGATTCAACATCTAGAGAAAAAAATTAGTCTGTATCCAGTCAATGGAAAAGGGGTGGATTTTGGGACCAGCTAGTGGAAAGAAGATTTATTTGTAACTGAAGCATATACAATAAGGAGTAAAACTGAACTACAAGTGGTAAAATACATTATAAGGAACCAGGATAAGACTAGTTTTTCCGGATGACTAAGCATAGTATAGCACAGGGTTAGTTTAGAACCAGTCAACAGAGAATGAGCAAGTCTGGAACCATAACGTAGAGATAGAAGTTATCTTAGAATCAATAATTTGGAGCCAGCCAGTGGAGGAATTTACTCTGAGCTTTTTATTTACAAGTAGTTTTCTTTTCTTGGTGCCAAGCAAAGTACTTTGTTCATTAGCAAACCACTTTCTATAAAGACTTAGCTAGAGCCAAAGAAGTTACATGTATATTACTTAATGTAAGCAACCCACTCTAAAAACTTTAATACAGGAGGGAGCTTGTATTAATTATCTCTTTAATCATTCAGTAAGCATATTCTAAGTTTCTCACTCCACATTTCTTTGCTTGCAGGTTTGTCAGTATTGACTGTACTATCTCTTTATGTAGATTACTGACAGCTTTTGAAAAATTCTTTTGATTATGCATTTACAACTTGTATTTTTTAGGGTTGCTGTCCTTGTGCATTTACCAGAACATTACTGTCTGAATACTGATCATCTTATTGGTCCACAATCCACAAGGGAGCGTCACCTGCATCTTCTCGGCTATGAAGTTGTTCATTTAAATTATGAGGCCTTAAACAGGCTGAGTTCTCAGACAGAAAGGCTGGATTATCTAAAGAAACAACTTGTATTTCCTTTTAATTCTTCAGCATCATAACATTAGTTTTGTAAATGTGACTTAAAATGTAAATATTTTAGAAATTTTAATATATGTAAATATATATTGCTTCTTAAATAAATTAAATTTAGGCATCTGGACACATGTTTTTTTAATTTCTTAGAAAATTAAGATAAGATTATTGTTGTGCAGGAAGGTTTAAACTCTAGTTTTTACAGATTAGGATTCTCACTGTGGTATTCAAGGATTAAAACATTTATTTATTTTTCTTACCATTAAATTATGTATGTTCAGACTAAAACTAAATAACTTGTAATATATTATCCACTCTGTTTAATTATTTTCAGATAGGTCACGAATGACTTATTGATTAGCACTTTTTAACTGTGAATCCAAGGATTTGTGGTTTGGATCCCTTCAAAACATACACAACACTTTGGGGCCATAGGTGAACTATAAGTGATGGTCAGATCATACTATTTGATCAGACAAAAGTAGCCTAAGAACTAGTGAAGAGTGTTTCCTTCTAGTCTATATTTTAAATTAGAGATGGCTGTTCACACATAACCTTTGTCTAGCTTTGTATGAAATTCTGAAGCAATCTTTACATAGAGTATTGAAAATCATTTTTCGTAGACAGTGTAATTCATGACCTTCAACAAATATGTGAACATGATTCAGGTTTTTTTTTTCTATCCTTATATCAGGTAGTCATATCTGGATGTAAGATATGAAATAACAAATAAAATGATATGATGGAAACATGAATTGTTAATTTTTGTTTAGCTATTCCCACTGGAATAGACTATAATGTTTGATTAACTACCCCCACTTAAACAGACTAGTTTTACCAATTTTATGGCTCATGAGTGTTTATTAGAAAAGAAATGCAAATAGAGTAATAAAGTGGTGGAATTTAATCAGTTTGTTTGGTTTAGATGTATTGAAAATGAGAATATTGTGGAATATGTAAATAAAATTGACATTATGTTAAGAACATGATTTATCTAGGAATAATTTAAATAAAATGCATGTATATATATACAATGAAGGTAACCATCTGAAAAATTTAATATATGCCAAGAGAAATACTTAGATTGGCATATTTTTCTATTGTGGAAGTATTTTCATTTGTAGCTTTCATGAATAAAAATTTACTCTTTTTTTTGCATCAACTTCTAACCATGTATATATTCTGAACAATGCACTTTCAATATATGACAGTTGCTTTTACAGGACCTCTTGACGAGAACAACTATACACATACATCGAGCCTTTTAAACCTTTGAAATATATGACAGTTGTCTTTTCAGGACCTCTTGGCAATACCAACTCTACATATACGTCCAGACTTTGAAACATTTGTAATATATCACAGTTGTCTTTACAGGACCTCTTGACAACAACAACTTTACACATATATCCAGCCTTTGAAAACGTTTGTAATATATTAGATTTGTCTTCACAGGACCTCTTGACAACAAAAACTCTAAACACATCCAGCCTTTAAAAACTTTTGTAATATATGACAGTTGTCTTTACAGGACCTCTTCACAACAACAACTGTACATATGCATCCAGCCTTTTGAAACGTTTGTAATATATGATAGTTGTTTTTACAGGACCTCTTGACAACAACAACTCTACACGTACATCCAGCCTTTGAAAACGTTTGTAATATATAAGAGTTTTCTTTACAGGACCTCTTGACAACAACAACTACACATACGTTCAACCTTTGAAAACATTTGTAATATATGACCGTTGTTTTTACAGGACCTATTGACAACAACAAGAACAACTGTACACATGCATTCATTCTTTTAAAACCTTGGTAATATATGACAGTTGTTTTTACAGGACCTATTGACAACAACTGTACACATGCATCCAGCCTTTTAAAACCTTAGTAATATATGACAATAGTCTTTAGAGGACATCTTGACAACAACTGTACACATACATCTAGCCTTTGAAAACCTTTGTAATATTTGACAATAGTCTTTAGAGGACATCTTGACAACAACAACTGTACACATATATCCAGCCTTTTTGAAACTTTGTAATATATGACAGTTGTCTTTACAGGATCTATTGACAACAACAACTGTACACATACATCCAGCCTTTTAAAACCTTTGTAATATATAACAGTTGTTTTTACAGGACCTCATGACAACAACAACTCTACACGTACATCCATTCTTTGAAAATGTTTGTAATATATAACAGTTGTCCTTACATGACCTCTTGGCAATACCAACTCCTCACATACATCCAGCCTTTGAAACATTTGTAATATATGACAGTTGTTTTTACAGGACCTCTTGACAACAACAACTACACAAATGTCCAGCATTTGAAAATGTTTGTAATATATCACAGTTGTCTTTACAGGACCTCTTGACAACAACAACTGTACACATGCATCCAGCCTTTGAAAACGTTTGTAATATGTAAGAGTTGTCTTTACAGGACCTCTTGACAACAACAACTGTATACATGCATCCAGCCTTTGAAAACGTTTGTAATATATGACAGTTGTCTTTACAGGACCTCTTGACGACAACAACTGTATACATGCATCCAGCATTTGAAAACCTTTGTAGTATATGACAGTTGTCTTTACAAGACTTCTTGACAACAACAACAACTACACATACATTCAACCTTTGAAAACGTTTGTAATATATGACAGTTGTCTTTACAGGACCTCTTGGCAATACCAGCTGCTCTACCTAGTTTAATTCTGGATTTACCAGATAGGTTTCACAGCTCCTCTTACCATTCTGGGTCAAATGGACCCAGTACAATATAGAAATGTAAGGAGAAAAATAAAGTACAATTATAAATAAGTTTTTATTACTGTATTATAATTGTATTTATTTCAACATTTTGTTTATTTGTCTAAACTGGGTCCAATGAGTCCAATTGGTTATTTCAGTATTAAACAAATGGAGCCCGAGTAAGGTGTAGCCAGTGACTCAGGCAAGCACAGCAGTTTGCTCAGACATGTATTTGATGGCTAGTTCAGATGACACTTATATTTGTCTCTAATAATAATAGATGAATGTTTAAGTTCCATGTGGACACTGCTGCAGCCAACACTTTAATTATCTTTTTTTTTTCAGGCATATTGTTGTTGTTTTTCCTCTTAACCCAACACCTTGCAATGAATGAGACACTTTGAGTGAAGCCACCAATTTAGCCATTCAATACTAACTCTCTTTTGGCAAATGACAAAAATAAAGTATGAATAGAGATGTACTCTCCTTCTTGATGTTCATACTGTCACTCACACAGTTAAGGTAATTGTTACTGATTTATATTAAGGATGGACCTGTTGCAGAAAGTGTCAGCCAGCTTCAAGTGTAGAGCAATCAACATCCTCTAGTTATCCATCCACTTCTGACCTGCTAGAGCTCAGAAACACTGTACTGAACACATGCCTGTTGAGAAGGAAGACACAAAAGGTTTCCTGTGATGCTGTGCAGAGTCAGTCTAGTGAATTTTTGCAGTTATATAATCAACCCATGAAATGTTTTCTGTCTAGATACAAACTTTCCTCATTCAGTATTGCTCTAAATATTGTCATTGTGTCAATGCTAGTATGTAATTACAAGCAAAAGTACCCAACCCTAGTGAGGGGAAAGGTTTAAGTTAAACAATCAATATAAATTATTTAATGGACTTTAAAAAGGACGTGTTGCACTCTTGGTTTAACTCAGAGCCAAGTGAAAGTAGCCTATTTAAACAGGCTTGTGAGGAGTGATGGTCTAAAACAACACACTGAAGGGAGTTCCATATAGGCTTGTTTTCTGTCATGTTTGGAGCAAGCCACTTAACATAGAAAGTAGCATTCTTTTAAAGAAACTCCTTCACAGTCAAAGCACATTTTCATTCATAAGGGTACAGCCTCATAAATTAGGTTCTCACCCCTATAGTGCATACAACTATTTCAAGACATGTGGAGACCAGTTTTTCCACTGAAGTCCTTTTTTTTTTTTTTGCCCTAGACCATATTGGGCTCACCAGTCTAGTAGTCATGTTCAACTACATTAGTGTTATTATAACTCTTTGCAGTTGTTTACATGCTAGTATGATGGTGTACGAAGTGAAGACTAAACATACTTGAAGAGTATTGGCATTAAATCCAAGTGGTCTTGAGTACAATCCCCACAGATTTGCTTCGACTCTAGGTCACAATGATCCCACTACAGTTTTTCTTTGACCAACCTCTTTAAGTCTCTTATGAACAGCTACAAGAACTCTTCAGATGTGTTTTGAAAGTTATAACAAATCTACTTCTGTACTTTCTGGAAAAATCTCAGATCTGTATGTTGAGAAAGCTGTCTTGTCCTGTGTTGCTTTGTTTTGCCAACTGCATGCCATCTCGTTACATTTCAGTGGATTCTGTACCACTTCTAGGCATAGGAAAAAAATTGGCAGCAACAGTGTGAGTCTGGGATTGAACTCAAATCATCAAAAAGCTAGGACTGTTGGTGCCATCAGATGTGGTCTGGCATAGCCAGGTGGTTAGGGCAGTCGATTTGCAATCTGAGGGTCTCAAGTTTGAATCCTCGTTCCACCAAACATACTTGCCCTTTCGGCCAATGGGATGTTATAATGTAACGGTCAATCCTACTATTTGTTGGTACAAGAGTTGGTGGTGGGTGGTGATGACTTGCTACTTTCCCTCTAGTCTCACTGCTAAATTAGGAAATGGTAGCACATATAGCCCTCGTGTAGCTTTGCACAAAATTCAAATAAACCAAGCCATTAGATGTAATGGCTTGTACATCAACAGTTTACACAACTGAAGGCCAGGTGGTTAGGGTGCTCGGGTTGCAAGTTGCGGGTTCGAATCCCTGTCCCACCAAACATGCTCGCCCTTTCAGCCATAGGGGCATTATAATGTGATGGTCAATCCCACTATTCATTGGTAAAAGAGTAGCCCAAGAGTTGGCGGTGGGTGGTGATGACTAGCTGTCTTCCCTCTAGTCTTACACTGCTAAATTAGGGGTGGCTAGCGCAGATAGCCCTCGTGTAGCTTTGTGCGCAATTCATAAACAATGACAACTGAATATCAGCAGTTCACGATGGCCATTCAGTAGTAGGTGAAACAGCACTATTGGTAATAGGTGTAAACCAATTAAGTTCTCCTATTTCGTATGTGGTAGTGGTGGTCAGTTGTAACTCTTGATCAAATGCACAAAGCGTGGCTGGTTTAATTTTTGGATTTGATAATTTCCAGATGCTTTACTCTTACACTGATTTTATTTTATACCTTGCTTTGACTTTGTTGATGTCCTTATATACTTCACTTTTGACTACATTGACGACCTTTTACATTTCTTCAAACTTGTAATCCCTCTGTACGTTCCCCTACAGCTTCATTAGTTTTTTCTTCAATGAGATGTATTTTTGATTTTAATTATTTCTTAAACAGTAAGTCTCTTTCTTCTAGTTTTATATCTCTTTCTTCGTTTTATTATAATTTCCTTTCTTCTTTAAATTTTCTGTCTCATTTCTTGACGTCGTAGTAGTCATCTTCAAAATTATATCTCAAATATATTCGGAATGTTATTTTATTTACACCAAAATAGTATTCCTTTTCTAAAACCAAGTATTGTAAAGTTGGGTTCGCATTATCAGAATTTGATCGCTAGTAGTAGCGATCGGTAGGGTCAGGTTTATTAAAAACCTCTTCCTCCCTCCTTGGCTGTTTAGGGTGAAAATCGGCAAATGCTAAATTAGATTATAATGGAATTGTTGTACGTTATTCTACAACAATTCTTTCTTCCCTTGTCAGAGCCATTTCTATTTATAAAGTACTATAACATTTAGTGAACAATATACATTTATCCTCATCTGATGCACCAACAGTTCCATACATAATTGTTCACTTTTTTTTTTCAATAATCACTTCACCGAGCCATGTTTGACATGGCATGGTCAGGTGGCTATGGCGCTCGACTTATAATCTGAGGGTCGCGGGTTCGAATCCCCCTCTCACCAAACATTCTCGCCCTTTTAGCCATGGGGACGTTATAATGTGACGATCAATCCCATTATTCGTTGGTAAAAGAGCTGGCTGTGGATTGTGATAACTAGCTGCCTTCCCTCTAGTTTTCCATTGCTAAATTACGGACCGCTAGCACATATAACCCTCGTGTAGCTTTGCTCGAAATTCAAGAACAAACAGATATATTTCTACATATGTATATATATATATATATATATATATATATATATTTTAAAATGCTCATCAATGACATAATTATAGTGGTATCTAGTGTAGATGGTTT
>NW_013672376.1:41712-44156 GCF_000517525.1 Limulus polyphemus
TCGTCGAATAACGTAAGAACTAAACAAGATATATTACTTACTATATAGTATATATATATATATATATATATATATATATAACTTTTTTTTAAAAATGCTCATCAATGACATAATTATAGTGGTATCTAGTGTAGATGGTTTTCTTATAGTGTCTATTAAGTGGAGAGAGGAACTTAATACTATTTGCTACGACAGCGGAAGTCACGTGACGCTGCTGGCGCATTGGCGTGTGGGAGGAGTTTCTCGAATGATCGTGAATTTCCTAGTTTGTTCCAGGCACCCTCTTTTGAAGTATATAAGCCCAGCGAAAAGATAGAATTGCATAGGCAGATAGATTGAAGATAGAGATAATTAAGTCAAGCGAACAGTAGGCACTGTAAGTAAGCTGTATGAATCAATGTGATTTATAGCGTGTGTTATGAAAGTTGTTAAGTGTATTACAAAGTTGTATCGAGAAAGAATAAACTAGTTTTAATTAAGAGAGGCCTTGTATCGCTGAAGTTCCTCGGGAAGAATTTATACCGGAAATTAAAGAAATTATCGACCGAGCAGATATGCAACAAATTGCTGTCAGAAATGGGATGGAAAATAAAATAAAAATGGAAACGAGAAGTGGCAAATCAAACTACGACTTAGCAGATTTGATGGCAGCAATCCAAGAACGGCAAAAGAAACAAGAAGAGAGACAACAACAACAGTGGCAAAAAAACCTGCAACAGTGGCAGCTCGAACAGCAAAATAACCAAGAGAGATTACAGCAGTTGTTGGAGGGAAAAAAAGAAACAAGAAGAAAGACAACAGCAGCGGCAAAAAAACCTGCAACAGTGACAGCTCGAACAGCAAAATAAACAAGAGAGATTACAGCAGTTGTTGGAAGAAAAAAGAAAGGAAACAAGAAGAACGAGAAAATAAACAAGAGGAGAGACTACAGCAGTGTCAAAAAAACCAGCACCAGTGGCAACTGGAACAAGAAAAGAAACAGGAAGAAAGTCTCCAACAGTTGAGAGAAAGCCAGCATACATAAACGGAAAAAAATTGTAAATTTCAAAGTGAATTAAATACATTAAAGGACGATTTACTGTATTTTACACAGAGAGGATATATTAGCCATGGATCTAATCAGCCCCAGAAAACAGGAAGACATTTCCAGACCCTGCAGCTAAACCCTAATGCAGACATCTTCAGTCCAGTTAGAAATCACACTCCAGATATGAGTGTCAGTAATAGGAGTGATCTAGTACGAAGGAATCCACAGGAAATCGATGGGAAGGCACCGTGGGAAGCATATAGAGCACAATTTGAGCTCCTGGCAGAAATGAATGGATGGACAGAAAAGCAGAAGGCAGTGTACCTGCCAACGAACCTGAAGGAACAACCACTGGAAATACTTAGACAGTTGTCAGCAGACGACAGGCACAACTATAAAGCACTGGTAACTGCTCTAAAACTCAGGTATGGATCTGAAAATCAGTTCGAAGTCTACAGGGCTAGGTTGAGGACAAGAGTCCGTGCTAAAGGGGAGAGCCTGCAAGAGCTGGCACATGATTTGGAAAGTATGGCAAACAAGGCCTACCCAACTGCACCACCCGATGTCATCAAGCTGTTGCTGCGGGATCAGTTTGTAGACGCCTTGGACAGTCGACAACTGAAGATACAAGTAAAAGAAGCACACACCTCAACTATGCAGGATGCAATGGTCAGGGCTCTTGAATTTGAATCCTATGTTAATTCCAGCACAGAGGTACCAAGATTGGTACAGTCGTCAGGATTCAAGGCCAGAAAAGGGCAGCTTTCAAAGAGGTTTGAGGGTCCTTGCTGGCACTGTAATAAACCTGGGCACAAGAGAGCTCGATGCTGGCAACTTCAACACAGGGGAGATGCCACAGCAGGAAAGGCTGCTACCCAGAAAGGTTGCTGGAACTGCAGAGAGCAAGGACATATGAGGAGCCAGTGTAAGAAGAATACCACCAATAAGTCAGCTTCGGGAAACCAGTAGTGGTTGGTGCTGAGGAACGCCCATCGTGAAAGTCCCAACAGCTAAGTGTAAAATGTCAAGCACACATAGTGTTTACGTGACAGGAAAGCTGGATGGCCAAAGGTGCAACTTTGTCTTCGAATCTCGATGACATTAAGGCCTTGATTGACTCCTATCATCCCGCATGTCTCTCCTTACAGGAAACATTTCTGAAATCTGCCGATACAGTCACCCTTTGGCAGTTTTCCTTGTACCGGAATGACAGGTTGTGTGATGGGCGAGTACACGGAAGGGTGGCACTGTTGGTCAACCATCATGTGCCCTCCTTATCCGTGTCCCTCGATACACCCTTGGAGGCTGTAGCCATACATGTTTCATTGGGTTGTGCCATCATAGTTTGTTCTCTCTACCTGTCTCTTGGGGAGACTTATAATCAATCGGACCTTGATGCTCTCATTGACCAGTTGCC
>NW_013672377.1:0-8443 GCF_000517525.1 Limulus polyphemus
ATATATATATATATATATATACATGTGTGTGTGTGTATAGTACATGGGTTGTATTTACAACCAAGTTATAACAGAATGAGGCTCAAACTGAAATATTTATTGTTTATCTAATATTGGCTGATAATTCCTGTTTCACCCTGTACTTAAGTGTTTTGTAGGAACACCACATTTATATAAGAAAGCTTACTTCAATGCGTAATGATAACATCGTTTACACTAGAATTATGATTTGTTTCAATTACCAGTAGTAAATAATACTTATAAGATTGGATACACCGTTCGAAACTATGTCACCTCAGTGAATTTGTTTGAAACCATTCTTTTGGTTTTTGAGCTATGATATAATGCTATCAAACATTCCCAGAACTTCTGACTAGTCATTACATAGATATTTTTTTAAAAGGAAACATTGTATAGTATTGTAAAGTTCTGTTGACTTATTGAAGAGATATTTAAAATACCATTTTGACGAACAATCTGAGCAATCCCTACATAGGTAGTGCTACCGCCTGCCTGAAAATGGATATCTGCTCTCTTGAAACTACATCATAGCTCCAATCAGTGACACAGTAACACTGGATAAACAATCCAATCTTTATTCATTTTAACTAGTAACTTGGCACATACTAACTGTTTCAGGCAACATTTTTTATTATAAAAATGGCTTTTTTATTAACTTTTCCCACTTAATGTTCACGTTATTTTTTTAATATTTTTGAAACACCAACGCTTCATTATTACTTTATGGAATTTTTAAATTAATGCTCAAATCGTTGATAAATGCTCCCGTGGTTCAGCGGTAAGTCTAAAAACTTACTACCGTGGAAGACAGATAACCCATTGTGTAGTTTTGTGCTTAACAACAACTAAATCAAACCATTAATAAATGAAGTTAAGGCTTCTTTAAAAGGCGAAATGTAAACGCCATCAGCCTCGAAAACGTTCAGTAGTTAAAATAAGACTTAAAAAGAAATATTTTATATGGGGAAGAAAGTAATTAGCAAAAACTAATGTAACTGAACCAATAACGTGATGTCATCTTATACATATGACTGTTATATACCTAGTATTAGTTATTTAACAAGAGCTTAAATTAACAGTATGTAAAAACAATGGTGATCAGTATATTAAAGCAGTTCAATGTTGCTGTATACAATTTCCAAAAGAAATAAAGTGTAGTCCTCATTCTTTTATGACCTCACAGCATTTGGTGTGAACAAGTATTAATGAACATGTATTAAATAGTTACTAGAATATCTAAGGCACCTGAAGGCTGAAAGGACTTTGCAATACTTGCTTTACAAGTACACGTGTGGAATTTGTTTAGCGATAAATGTTGCAATATATTTTTTGTGAAACTAAATAAGAAACATACTTAATATTGATTGTGTATAAGTCAGAGTGGAGTTTAAATAGTCAATACACACAAGTATGTATATATCGCCAACATGTATAGTGAGGGAGCTGCGTTTTGTTTTATCAGTATAGAATACGAATCAGATTGCAAAGAATGCAAATGAAAAAGTCTATGTTTTACTGAATTTTGTCTGTATTCATCTTTCTGTGATGCCGACTTTAATGAATAGATTGCATCACGAAAGACAATTAAAATATCATGATGGTTTGGCTATTGGTGTTTATGGCCATCTTGAACAATAAGTATATTTTATTGCAAAATATTGTTCTCAACCTACATTGGTCTGAGTAGATACTGATATACATATATATTTATTCATACATACTGTAGTGCATAGCACAAATATTAAACAGGAATGAACGAATTCTTGCTAAAAAATTAGTTTGACTAAATTTCGTTACCAATTATTTATTTTTGTTTGTTTGATTTAATGCAAAGCTACCACGAGGAATCGAATCTCGAATTTTAGTCTTGAAACTCCGTAAATTTATCACTGACCCTGGGGAACATATATTTTGTGAAGCTGAGAGAGTGGTTCGAGTTTATTGCTCGGAGATGGCAGCACATTACGGTACCACATTTATCAATACATAGCTAGCGATGTCGATTTTGGTTACCATGATAATGGCGTGTGAGCAGAAGACAGTCTGTCTAATGCTCTTACTATATAAGATAATATATAATGTTGAGGCACATGTACACTCTGGGCAAAATTGAGCCAATGTCGAGTAAGAATCGTCACTGTGGACATATGAAGTGTCCCATTGGAGGGTGTAAGATAACAAAATGTTGGAAGCACCAAAGGTACATTCATCTTTGGTGAACCATTACATCACAAAACATAAAAAGATATTCCTTGAGCTTACATCTGAATGGAATAATTCCAGATGCCAAAAACATCCGATTCCATAGGCTCCAACATCTGTAATATCACTACTGTTGCTTTAAATGAAACTATTGTATACTTTGGCAGAAGCTAAAATCAGGACTTTAACATTTATGGTTGCAGCTGCAACCATCAGCCTCTATAAAATTTCAACCCATAGCTCCAAAAGAAATTCCAGATATCTAGACCAGTCAGCAGATGGGTACCCTCAAATGCCACTGCTAGGTTCAGACAGCTACATGGAACGAGACTTTGGCCTTGTGCCAGCTTGGTGAAAACCAGAAGCAACCCAAACAAAACAAACATATCTAGAACTGATCAGGAGATCATATTTTCCAGATGGAATTAGAACAGACTCATAAAGCCTTGGCTCATATGAAGGAAATCATTTGACATATCACCACTGCCAACAAAAAAAATCTACCATGGCTCTCGAGAATTTGCTATTGGGGTTACAATGAGGGCGAGTTGCAAATCACTCTTTTTTGTTGGTTTTATTTATTTCTTCATTTAAACTTTCTTGCAAGTATTCACGAAAGTATGCTAACATTTGTAAAGTGTTAGTATATGACGTTACTCAACTCATCTATAACTTAGTTGTTATCATTTCATTTAACAAGTGCTTTGTGTGTGAATAAAATGTTGTATGACATTACTCTTCTCTTCAATAACATAATTTCTTTTAAAATGTTTCCAAAACTGTAACATAACTTCAGTGTTTTCTTTGTTAAATTATTTTATTTGCCATTTTTTCATTGCCAATTTTCAAGCACAATTAAAGTTATTTCATTGTTAAAAGGTTATCATGATCAGTATTGACATATGATGAAATTGTCAGTATGAAGGTACAATAAAAGTGTTTTCATTAATAGAAGTTTCATTTACCCAATATTATCATTCCTGATGTTTGATATCACTAAAGTGATTTTATTATTAAAGGGTTTTAATTAAATGTTTTTATTGCCTGTGTGCTGGTATAACTAAAACGTTGTGAGTTCTTATGGTTTAAGATTTTATTTTTGCTATATTAGAAGGTACTTCTGTCTTGACAACAGATTTTGTGACATTTTTGTTGTCGGTCTCGTCTATGTATAGTGTTTAGTAAGTGTTTGATAGGGGCAAAAACACCATATACTAGTTACATAATTAATATATTTATATACACATTCACTAGATTTTAATTTTTAATTTAGGTCAAATGGGGTGGCCTGAAGGCGAAGAAGAAAAGAAACGTATGGTATAGAAAGTAAATTTAGTGTTTCCTGTCTTCTTTAGTTTACTAAGAAGATCATTTCACGTTCAACTAAAATTTTCGAAAACAATTGCACATACATGTTTCTAGCTGTGAGTAATTTTAGCAGTAAAATGTTGACTTGAAAAGTAGTTAGATTGCTTTCTACCTAACTACCTATTGATATGGGTCATTCTTTTTTTGTGTGTCACTTGCGCCGTCTCGGGGTAAATATTACTGTATTATAGGGAACAATATGTAAACGAGAACAATAATCTTTCCTAGTGCCTTGAGATCGTGTTCTCCTTTATTTTGTTATTGGAATGACCAACAATAACGGAGGTAGCACATACACTGTGAGACGATGATGTCATAGTTTTGGTGAATATAATATTATAATCTCTCTTAGAATAAGATGAAGAATTCAGAACTCTCTTTCTGTTAGCTAGAAGTGTCATCGATCATCAAATGTCCATGTTTCGTTTGATTGTTTTTTATTTTATGAAGAGTGTTCCCACTTTATTTTAACATTGTATTTAGCCTCCTCTCTGCTTAAAACTCAGAGTCAGATAATTCATTTTAACTTTGTAATACGTCGCCTGATATTTCTCTAGCTATTACAGTTGCTATCTTTTTTTATAAGGTTATCAGTGTATCTTAGAATACCACATAAACCACTACACTTGAAGAAACAAACACATGAAGGTTTTCTTTCAGATCCATGGCCAGATCTAATACAGGGCTCACTAGTTTAAACCAATAGTTCTGTCAGCATTCAGAACCTACCATCTTATATGAGTTTGTTGATAATTAATTGGTCTATTTCTTGAGGATGCAGGCTCCTGTAATGTTACAAGGAAATAACACCTATGTAGACAATGTTAAAATTGTCCACAGTTTTAGTAAAGCATTCTTTTTTCCTTTCTCTTGATGGATCATGAGTTCATCCTATTCAAATCATTGACACAGCTGGGGTAAAAGGTTCTTACAAAATATATATTCCATTACATTTGTATAATCTCTTGTGGTCACTCAGAAATTAAAGCCAGCATACTCAGGTGCTGAAGCTACAGCAGTAAGTTTTTTGTATTTCAGAAACTTAGTTTAGATTAACACCTCATACCTTGTAGCTAGTGGTACAGGTTTGTGTCTTTTCAATCAACTGCTACCATGCTGGGTGATGCTTCACAATGTAAGTGTTGCAATTAATCAACATAAACAGCTAAGTTCTTTTACATTCCAAATCAAAGAGCTAATGGAACTATGTTACAATAATTTAACAACTGAAGAATTGGTTGGGTTTCATGAATTCCATGACATTTAATGCTAAACCTTGCCTCTGTAATAGATGAAATGATGCTCCATGGGACAATATTCTGATGTTGACCAGTCGAGTCATGGAAGATTGGATTGCATGGTTGTGTGTAGCAGAGGGGATAGGCATTTCCACATGGTTTACTCCAGACAAAGTCTAGTGCATTAGTACTGTGCAATGTAATTATAGAAGTCACAAATAAAATTAAATATTTCTGTCCAAAAAGCAGGCATAACTAGCTCAGATACTTATCTGTCCAACAAGGGAAGTCCCAGTGTTATTTTGTAATTATAGACAATCGATTATCCATCTGTATGCTAGAATGTTTATAGATATGGTAAGCAAAGTGGGAGTAGCTGAGACTTGTGGTAGTATTAGGGTTGTGTCCATCACATTGTAGCTGAAAGCAAGTGTCCAGCTGTCAAGACATCTGAGATCATTCAATGAGGATTATGCAAACAATCTAAACGTAACACAGTGAAAGCAACTCAGTGACTTATTGGTTAAATATGCCAACGCATTTGTGGGACCAGATGACCTATTGGTCTGAAAGAATGATGATTTGCCACAGGACAGGTGCAGGCAACATACATCCAATAAAGCAACTATTAGACCAATTTCTCTGGAGCAATAGGAATTTTTCCAGTGCTGAAGTACAACAAATCTAGAAGGATGGAATCATACAATGTATGTGGAGTCAGCTGCAGTAATGATTTTTTATGAAGAAAATGAAGATAAGCTAAGGTTCCAGGATGACTTTAGACAAGTGAACATGGTAACTCACATTGATGTTTTTCATTCACCATAAACAGACGAATGTTTGGATTTGGTAAAAGGAACCCACTGATTCAACTCTTTGGATCTTACATCCTGGTACTGGCCATTCAAGCTAGATGACAAGAGCAGACCTAAAACTGCATTTAGCACTAGAGATGACTTGTATAAATTTTCGATAATGCTATTCAGTTTGTGTAACATGACCACCACTTTCAAGAAGCTAGCGAAGCTTACACTTAAGGAACTGCAATGAAAAACTTTCTGGTCTATACTGACAATAATTTAGCATTTGGTCTAACATTTTAGTATGCAGCTGAGAACCCGAGAATAAATAAAACAGGCCTAAAACTGAAACCCAGAAAGTGCTTGCTCATCTACATGAAGGTGGAGTTTCTTGGTCACTTTGAAGGGAGAGTTGGAATCTCTATAAACTTGGTTAAGATAGCTATGGTGAGATATTGGGAAGAAGTCCACAGTGCTCTTAGTTTTAAATCATATTACTAATGATTTGTGGCCTCATTGTCTGCTTCTATTAAGTTTATATGTTCTTTGAATAAAACAAGAAATGTGACCAAGCATTCCAATCATCTCCCGGTGAGACAGTGGTAAGTCTACAGAGTTCCAACAATAAATTATAATCATGATTTAGATTCCCCGTGGTGGACAGAGCAGATAGCTCAATGTGGATTTGCTCTAAAACAAACACACACACACACACACACATTCCAATCCCTAAAGCTTGCTTTAATGGATGCTCCAGTGGTAGCCAATCCACAACAAAACAGCAAGTTATTGACGAGGGTGACCTAGCATGATAAGAGTCCTAATAAAGCTTGGGGTAAATCTGAGGGCTTATGACGATAAAAATTGAGCAGAGCACAGATAACTGATTGTGTAGCTTTGCGCTTAACAACAAACAAAGCTAAACTGTAGTAGGATATACCCTAGGGTCTCATAAATGAATATTTACAAAATCATGTAGTAAAATATGATATCATGAATGAGAGCCAACATGGATTCACCAAAGGGAAATCTTGTCTTGCTAATCTGTTTTTTAGTTGTGTGTGTGTGTGTGTGTGTGTTTCCGAGAACGTTACTTGTATTTGGATGATATGAAATATGTGAACTTGGTATACTTCGAATTTCCAAATGCTTCTGATAAGGTGCCACACAACAGATTAGCTAAGAAAATCGAATTAGTATGGGTTGGGGGAAGACTATTTGATTGGATTATAGGATATTTGAATAGAAAAAAAGCAAAAGATTGTTATTAATGGCTTCCAGTCAAATTAGATTATTGCTACTAGTAGAGTTATATTGATAGGAGCATAATTAGCACGTCAATTAAGTTTGCTAATGACATTATACTCTTGGTTATTTCTAGTTGTATTGGGAATGTTGAAGAAGTACAGAAGGACTTGGAACAATTGGTTATTAATGAGAAAAATATGGGGCAACTAGCCTTTAATTATAGTAAGTACAAGATAATGTATTTGGGTTATCACAAACTGTATCATACATCTCGAATGCATATGTAGTTGGTCCTGTTTGACTAACCTTGTAACCATGAGACTATACATACTATAACATGGAATTTACTAAGTGTATCTTCAGGAAATTTGGCAAGTTCAAGTAAAAATATGGGTTGTTTGTTTGTAGTTAAGCACAACGTTACACAATAGGCTATCTGTATTGTGCCCGCCATGGGTATCGAAACCCGTTTTCTAGTGTTATAAGTCTGCAGACTTTCCGCTGTGCCACTAGGAGGCAAGTAAAAGATTATAAGTCCGTGCACACACAAAATCAGATTTTATCATAAAGTATTATTACTAAATATTTGTCAGTAAATTTACAAAGCCTTTACTAAGTCAGTCTTAGTGTGCCCATAGTGACACGCGGTATGCCTGCAGACCTACAATGCTAGAAACCGCGTTTCGATACTTGTGGTGGGCAGAACACACATAGCCCATTGTGTAGTTCTATAGTTGCTTGTTCTTTCATGGCTTCTATACCTTTAAAAGCCTCAGACTTTTTTACGAGGGGAATTCGTCTGGCTAACTGACTTATTGGAATTACATTTCCAGTATCAATCTTGTGAGATATTTTGCTTGTTTAGCCTAAGTCATGAGGTCTACTGAAGGTGTATTGATGTTTCTTGAACCTGTTACATAACTGCTAGCACTAGTCAGTTGTAAGATCTCCACATACAATTCTAGTAAGTGATGTGCTAAGCTACACTTATGTAAGGATTTAACATCAGACTTCCTACACCTTTCCCAAAGGTGGCTATTTCTGGTGTTCTTTGATGTGGAAGTACTATCTATACAGACTCACACTGGATTATTTGGTTCTATTATGGCACAGCTAGTAGGTGTAAATTTATTTTTAACAAGTCTCGGTATGAGTTTTTCATTTCTTGGTGGAACAATGACTGTTCTTCTTGTTGGTATGGAAAGTTTAACCTGTGGTGTAGTAACTGTCAACAGGAAGTTTGTTCCCAATGGGCACCCATCCTTGATGTCAATTATTTACACACCATGAGACATAGAGAAGTTTCATAAGGTAAAGGTAACTTCTAATTATCTTCTTGCAGAAATTTTATGTCCACTTTCTGTTTGCATCACTCTCTCTTCTTTCTTTATATCTCGAAGCAATTTCCTCACGTTAACAAAGTGAGTAAAACTATTGTTACGACAGCGGAATTCACGTGACGCTGGTAACATGTAATGAGTATCTAGAATGTTCGTGAAGGCTCGAGTGTTCTCCAGACTGGCGAGAAGTGACGGCATAGATATAGATAATTGCATATAAAGACGG
>NW_013672377.1:8979-20952 GCF_000517525.1 Limulus polyphemus
TCTACAAAATAAAATTAAACGACCAGAGACGTAACACTATTTCAGCTGTAGAAGCCCTGTCCATCAACTTATTTCAAGGCTTCCCATCAATAAATCCGTAATCTCATCCCCTGGATTCTTTAAATAGTGAACCTTTTATCTCATTTAGCAGATGGGGTATTCTAAGCTGAACGTAGCCCCACAAGTCCAACTAATTTATGTTTCCTGATGTTTGGGTAGCTCTTTGTTGTTCCTTCAATCTGATTTGACTTGAAGACTCATCCTTGGGGTATTATTTTCATGGTATCTTAACAACCTTATGTTTTAAAGCCTAGAAGTAATCTACCTGACGACTCAACGATATTGATCTCAGTCTCAACAACGTTGACTCCTTACAACTTTGGATGTAATGGTCACGTTTTCTGCTTCTTTAAGCGACATGTGGGATTGAATTGGCACACAACCTGGACTCAAATTAGAACTTTTTAAGAAAGTTATAAATATGAAGTTCATTTTACAGAAGAAATAAATGTACCGTATTTTCATACCACATTGTATTGTTTCTACTATTTATGTATGGTCAAATTAAGTATCTTACAATTTTGAAAAGATTTGTTATCTACAATAGCATATAATTTTTGCATACATATACTTTTTCAGAAATATTGGCTTTTCAGTGGCACAGTCTGAAGCCTTATAACACAAGAAACTGGGTTTCGATACCCGTGATGGGCACAGCACAGATAGTCCATTGTGTAGTTTCGCCCTTAACTACAAAAACAAATAAACCAGAAGTATTGTGAACGAATAAAAACTAGCTATTTCAAGTGTGGCAGCGTTTTGTCAATGGTATGAAATATAATGATGCAGCTACATGTTGCCCCCAACAACTTTTAAGTTTTATGTAAGAGCCTAAGTTTGATATAATGAGATTTATTTTTCATTTTTATATTTTATCAATATTCAACCACCCGCCAAATCAGTGTGTAAAGTATTGTTTCGTGATTTTAACAACGTGGTATTTCACATACTCAGTTATTTAACCACTACATTGTTTGACATAATTATTACCAATGATGCTAAAAATTTTCACTAATGCCTTGATTAGAACAAAGTACTTTGAAATATTGTCCTATATTGAAATTAATGGTATCAAAAATAGAATTTGACTTGTCGTCTAAATTGTAATTAATAATTTTTTGTATAGATAAATACCCAACTTATTGTTTGGCAGCTACAAAGTATTTGTTAAATATATGAGCAATAGAATAAGTAAGCTGACTGATAGCCATCCAATCCTTCTGTGTAAACCCTTCGGTCTACAAAAAGCAACAGCAATCTAACCAAAATTACCATAAAAGAAGGATTTTAGAGACATATGTTAGATGTCGCTAGTTTATGTAGTTGAATTATTATTTTGATAACACGTTTGTAAAGTTGCGTTTGGAATTTAGAAATAAGATTGGATTTAATGAACGAATAAGAAATTTACTTTAAAGTTTAATATATTAAAATTTATTGTTATACCCACCTTTTTTTATGTGAAGGTTGCGTAACATCTGTCTGTGTGATATATAGTTATTAGTTAAAAAAAAAACATCGTATCCAAAGCAATAGGCCTAGATTATATAATTAATAAATATCGGTACAACTTACATTACTACTAGTACTATAATTTCCTTTTGTTAATTACATGTAAAAAAGAGTTGTAACTTGTATTGTCTTGTTATATTTTGCTGATTTTTCACTTTACAGTCCTCTATCTTTCATTCTTGTGCAAGTTGCAGGCATGAACTCATTTCAATTTCTTATCACTAATAGTAATAGAATTTACATTATTTTAAGGGAAAACTTTATATTTTAATTATAATTATATTATAGAATGGACTATGACAGTGTAAATATTTTCCCTGTAATTCATACTGAACATGCCAAACAGATTACATCAGGTATTGTTCAAATGCAGTTGTACAAAACAACATCATTATCAGATGAAGAAAAGGGAGAATTTTCTTCAACAAATTTTAGTTCATCAGGTTTGTTAAGTGGTGAACGCTCGTGGAACTATGCTTTGTATTTATGTTTATGTGTTAATCTTATTTTGGGAATATTTCTGTTACTCTTATACATTGGTAAAGACATTATACAGAGTTGTTTAATATGGTTAGATTCACAAGAGGAATGGATAGTGTGTGTTGTTTTCTTTATCCTCTATACTGTTGTATCATTTCCATTTGTGTGGGGTTATATTATTCTGAATATTGCATGTGGATACCATTTTGGATTTCTTCCTGGCCTAACAGTTAATATTGTTGCAGCTGCTTTTGGAATGAGTGTTGCTCATTTTATTATGAAGAAAAATATGGTGAATTTTATAGCTTCTCGTCTTGTAGCCATGGAAACAATGTGGCCAATCATGGCAGTTTTAGAAAACACACAAGCTGTCAAAGTTGTGGCAGTATCAAGACTATCACCTTTGCCTTTTGGCTTGGTAAATGCTGCCTTTGCCGTAAGTAATCTTTTCACATGTTAAATTAAAGCATTAAGTAGATCAGTTTATTGGATCTTAATGTAATTCATAGATGAGTTACGTTTTGTATATATTGTTATAAATTTTCTTTTAAGTTTCTTGGGAAAAATAATTATCAAAACATGGGTGCTAAAAGCGAAGAAACAAGGGATGGCCTGAGTTGAAAATGTTTGAAAAATGGTGGCTCATGTTGCATTGCATCTTGAGGTCATTACCAATACAGTATTACTGTGTAACCCAATCATAATTACAACCAAATTATTATGATTGATTATGATAGAATGGTTATTGTAGTCATAGGTTATGTACTCTTGTGAACAATCAATAAGTATAGGTGTACAGAGTACTGTAAATGCTGGCTAGTTAAGAGGATATTATACGTGCTAGAACTTTACCAATAAGCTGAACATATAATAATAAAAAACAATAAGCAAATAGAAAGTTATTTTTTTATCTTTTTTACATGTTTTTGTTGTGTATTTCAATGAAGTTTCTAGATCTACTACTAGTCTGTTAGACTGTATCGAGAATAGTATCACATACCTGATGCTTGGCATGTATGCAAAATTTCTGACAATATTGAAGAGAAAAGTAATTTTTGATGGTGGAAGCTAGTTTTTCAAAGTCAGAAACTGATTGTTATGCTAAATCATCTAAGTTTATAAGCATTAAACTTTTTCTACTGTAATTGTATATCCCTAGACTTTGCAAGTAAAAATGCAAGTTGTTGTTTGCATTTTTGTTATCCCAAAAATATTCTGAGTACTGGTGATGCTACTTTTAACTAGAGAAAAATACAAAGAAAATTTCAATACCCATGCAAATGACCATAATTAGAATGAAGAGTTGTAGATTTTAACTCTTACTCTGTGCTTGATATATTATCTATAGATGGAACTGTATAAGTCATAATTTCCAGCAATTAGTGTTAAAGTAACTATTTAAAAGTGAGTACAGTGAAACCTTGTTAGTCCAAACATTGACAGTCCAGAGAAGTTTACATATAGACAAATTTTCACAATGGGAAATTGAATTGGTAATCCATACATTCACATTCCAAAGCCAGACAGCTTTGTATTATAACAAACATGCTTTTTCTTTAGATACCTTAATCAGTAATTTGTACATGACTAGAAGAGTCAAGCAGGGGTCGATCAGAACAGGAAACAAGGAGATAATTGCTTACCACAAAAGATCTACACTCATTGTATGTACTAGTTTATGACAGTATAGCTCAGAATGACCCAACCAGCACTCCTGGTGCATTGGTTTACAACAATTTTTGCAAGAACAACCTTCAAAGTGTAGATGTATTGTAAAGTATGACAGATATTGAGAGGTCATCAGACTTATTAATGCAACAGTTATTTCAAGTCAGTTTATGCTTCAAAACAAAAATACCTAGAAATATCCGTATAATTAAGATGTGATGTTTGTTTATACAAGAAAGCAATACATGTACTGTGTATTTTGTGTTCTATATGTAAGCTGTTGGTTTGAATAAAATGATGATTTATGTGAATATAATTACATTATATACCATTTTGATTATGCAGTCTGTATAATTATTGACAACATAAAAAATAATATACTGATAAGTTTATTGTACATACAGTCACTTTCTTGTTTACTAGTTGCATGCCCACCTTTGATAGTATGGACCCTTACATTTATCAAGCGATAATGTTTGCTATTAGTGGAGTTTCCATTGTATTTGAAGTGACTGGTTTGACTATCCAGATGTCTTGATAATCTAGAAGAACTACTTCATAACATATGCATTTCATTTAACAAGATCTTAATAAGTACCTAAGAAAAACAAGGTTTCCAAATATCACATGCTGTATCAAGGTCTTGTCTTACCAACCCAAACTATTAAAACCTAGTCACATGTAGCCATCACATCCATGTACTTATCCAACAATAATTCAAACTAATTACACACAATAACACATCAGGCAAACTGTTTTGCAAGTTTCTAACTCTAAATCAAATATAATTTTATTAAGAGTTACATTTACAACTTAATAATGCTATCAATATGCTGTAGGTTTAATATAAACATTGCTGCTTCATACCAATAATAAGTGTTTATTGTTTGTATTTTGGCAATTTATATTTGTATGCAGTGGTTTGAGTATAACCACAAATTAAGCATTTTGTTTTAGATCAAAATTATCAGGAATGAAAGTTTTTCACTAAATGTGATCAAATTTCTAGGTGACATCCATCCATTGGCTGGTTTATGTGTTGGCATCATCATTAGGACTTTTGCCAGCTCAAATTATAAGTGTTTACCTGGGAACTACAGTGCGTTCAATGAAAGAGGTTCTTGCTGATGAATCTACTGCGTTTACTGGTTATGGTATGATCTTGGTTCAGGTAAGTAAGAAATTACAAACAATGCTGATCGTGACACTTCACCACTAATGCTTTACTAAATAATTTTCTAATAAGTGTTTCAAAATAATAAAGCTTTTATTATTCCTTGGCTAGTTTTCTTTTTTTAGAAGATGGTCTTTGAAATATATTGGGTATTTTTAAATTAAGCACTATTTCTAAATAGTTAAGCTATTCTAATGTTTGTAAGTTTTCTATTGAACATGTTAAGAGTTCTTATTGTACATCCAAATCTCCCTGTGTGGACTGAGCATGTGATTTTTCTTGTAGTTGCCTTTTGTACACTCCTCCAAAGACCCAAAATTCACATAACATAAACCTACAGGCAATAAGGGCCCATTTAGTCCTTCAAGGCTGTCCTTGCACATCCACCCTTTAGCAAAATACAAATTTAAACCCATCATTTATATTCAGGTAATCATCCCTTCCCTTTGTAAAATGCCAGTCTTCTTTAATACTGATGGAAACTTGTTCCATGAGTCAATCACCCTGTTAGAAAAATAAAACTGTCTTACTTGGAACCTAGCCTGTCTTTTTCAAATCAGTAAACCCGTGTCCTCTTATCTTCAGAATATAGCAAAAAGAAATCATTGACCTCTATTCTGTCAATTCCCTAGATAATCTTGTACACGTTAGTAAGATCACTCTTTACTCTTCTTTTCTCAAGGAAAAACAACTTAAGAGAGTTTACCCTATCCCTTTAAGAAAGCTCTTCCATCTTTTACATCATCCTAGTAAACCTCTTCTGAACCCTTTCAAATATGTCAATATCCTTTTTTACATAAAGAGACCAAAATTGTACAAAGTACTACAAGTAAGGTCTAACTAGTGACTTGTATGGAGATCTGATTTCTAATCAGAATATATCTATAAGTATAACCTAACATACTGTTAGCTTTACTACCAGCAACAGAGCGGTATATCAATGGCTTGAATGACTTATTCACTCTGTGCCAAAATTCTTCTTAAGCATATAACCAACATGGTAAAAAACTTGCAAGGGGGAGAAAAGGGGTAATTAAAGCACTTGACTCCTGCTTTGAACTGCCAGAGCTCAGATCTGAACAACACTAAGGGAATGTGGACCTGCATGGTTAAAGAGGAGATCAAGAGGCTACCTGTGGAATTGTGTGACATGCTACAGAGTATTTGAAGAAATATTCCATGCATTCCTAGTAAATTTTGTGACAGAATATTGATCAGGTGTTCTGCTCTAATGAGAGAGAAAAGGCTTCACAGCAAATACTGATGTAAGAATAATGGTTCAGCCTATTGCTAAGTCTGTAAACCTCATTAAGCTTCTATGCTTATATAAAGTTAGCCTTTCTCTTGCTATACAGTATGTTTTATAAACCTTTCCAAAACATACTTATATCTATTACTTGGCTGCCAGGGTTTCTTCCTTTGCCCATCTAAGCATTAGTTTGATGTTTTCTCGCTTCCTCTAGTCTTTTATATCCCACTAAATTGTCCTTGGCGATATTTATCTCGTGGCATTCTCCACCTACATCAATATGCCCTCTATCCTGGTACTGTACCTAAGTGCCTCATTTAGATAAGGATACCACTTTTTCTCGACAAAGCATCACTAATGGGTTTCCCAGTATTATGATCATTTGGAGATACTTTAAACGTTATGAGTGTTATCTAGTTGATTTTTGTAATAATGATAATAAAAAAAATTTCCGATTGGCAAGCCGGGTTACGGTATGAATTCCTGGATTATTATTTCAGGCACAGAGGCAAATCAGGTCGTTCCTATCCCACCTGTGATATCTAGCATTGCACAACAATCAGGTGGGAGGAGAGTCACTTTTGGTTGAGACTGTCATCAGTGATCTTATTCTTCGTGAGATGGAGACATATTTGGTTTTGTGATGTTCCTCTGGAGGGCTCTGAGACTGCAATTGAGGGCAATCCTTGACATTATGGAGAGAATTTAGATTTGTTTTTCTTGCTCCTTCTTTTAGTCTGTTGGTTTTTCAGTCCCTCTGTGGGACAGTGGTGAGTTTACATACTTGCAATGCTTGAATCTGGTGGTTGATTCCCTATAGTGGACACAACAAATAGCCCAATGTTGCTTTTACTCTAACGAAGCAAACTTACCTGACCAAGTGTAGTTCCAATCAACAGTAATCAACACATTTTTTAAATGATATATAAAAACAAAAAGGAGACCACTTTGGAATAAGCTGCCTTTGATTTGTTTTCTTCAGTTAATTCGTCGAGGGTGTGATTTTTTGGGTCTTTCCATGATTGCTTTTGAGCCAGCACCTTACTTGATGGCTCAAAAGTCTGGGAGCAAATTTATAGTTTTCTCTTCATCCACACGCATTAAGGATCATGCAGGGAAGTTTATTTCGTGATTTAGCCTACCACTGCCAGGTAGAAGCATTTACTGACTCTTAAATAATACATCTGCTCCTCGAATTTTGGAGATTGAAAGCAGAGTTTGCAGTTAACTTGAATTGATTAATGTCCCCTGATGGGACAGGGTAAATCTATGGATTTACAACCTTAAAATCCAACATTTTATTTTTCTTTAACTTCACTTTGTTGGAAGACTCAGGATCACCAGTGTCATTGGAACCATTGTTAGCACACACATTGGTTCAATTGTTGACTTCTAATCTCATCCTTGTTGTCATTGGCATTTTGATTATCATTGGCTCCTACAGGTGTTATAGTTCTGCTCCTATTCATTGGTCCCAACCCCCGATATCAACCCCCTTGGTAAATTAGTACCCAGTATAGATTCTGTTTATATCCAAGGGTTCTGCTGCTTGGTCAGATCACTGTCAGTGATGCTGATAATTATTGTCTGCCTTAAGGGTCTATGGGGCCTGGTGCTGAGAATTTCTGGACATATGGTAACCTAACCCACGGATCCAGGAGCATTGCAGGTCCTTGAATCAAGATTAGTCATTCAGTTCACATCATCATTATTATCCACCCAACCTGTAGTGTTTCTGTCTCTTGCAGATCCTCAGGATTTGGAACTTAGTTCTAGGGCTATCAGAGTTTGGTTGGTCAGGGTGGTGATGGGAGAGTCATGCTTGTTTTATTTCCATTGGTTGTTGGGCCTCAGAAGACAGGAGATTAGTATCCAGCCATCGATCTTTTTCATCTATGTCAATTCTTAGATTTTTACTCATTCCTCAATCTGAGTTGAAATTTTTTACTGGGATTGTGGATGTCCAAGTTTGTTGTAGTCAGCTCCTATCTGCACTTTGCCATAGTGGTGGTATCCCACCACTATTGGTGTATTTTGTGCACAAGGGTCAGATACTGTAGTTCTGGATTTATATCTTCAGACTCGCATCGACTTTACATGGGTTCTGCATATCATACGAGTTTTTCTCTTGTCACCTCCATTCCATCGTACTATGCACACATCATTCCATAGACGACTAGTTACTGCTGGCAACATCTCATCAATAGTCAGAACATCACATCCTGTTTCTACTTTCAGAAACAACCAAGGCAGGCTTCATTCTCAGGGCTGAGACATCTATTCTTTCTCCAATTCAGTACATCATCAGTCTGAGTATTTTTTATTTTTCATCTCAGTCTGGCTCAGCTTACTCCCTTCCAGCTCAATGCTGTGGAATAGGAAGCCCAACTCTTTACTCAGCTCTCCTTCTCCCAATGCACAGATGGTTCTTTCTCTTCTGGGAATGTGGGCATCACTCAAATCCCTCATGTCTTTGGGACAAGAGCACATGATACCCTTTTAATTGTCTTTATGCAACCAAGGGATCATACACATTGATTCACTGGATTCCTCAGTTTCCTTAGTCATGATCATTTTTCAGTCTCGAGGGGTTGTTAAGTCAGGACACTACTAAGATATGGGTTCCACTACTGTCACCTTGTCCAGAGTTCCATCTCTTCATAAAAACTTTACTTCAAGAATGGGGTGCATATACCAACATTCAGGAATTCCAGGGTCCACACACAGATGATGAGGATTTCCAACACAATGTTTTAGTATTTCATGCTATTCAAAAGGCAATGCCTCATTGTCTGGGTTTATTAACCCTTTCCATTATGGGCTGGATGGAATCCACCCATCTTGTAACCATGAAAGTACCCATGAGAGTAATTATACTGTGATTTTTGATAATGTATGCACATTTTTACAAAACTTTGCAGGTTATTAGTAAACATTACAAAGTTTTTAAATTAAGTATTAAGATTTTTTAATTATAGATTTTCTTTTGATTTAAAGTTTAAAAACACTTTAATGTATTAGAACATTTTAAAATTTCACATGCAAAATCTTTATAATCTCCAGATAATTATGACATTTTTTTAGAAAAAACTTTTTATTTCATTTATTGTTTTCACAACTGTGTTTCTGTACAGGTTGGTTCGATTTGACCGACTTTATAACCTCAATAAAAATTTAGGAAAAAAATGCTTTTTTCATTCTAGAATGACTACAAATTATAACTCAAAAACTCAGATGTTTAGTCTAAATAGCTTAAATCTCATAACATTTATATATATATTTATTATTTTTATTATATTTACTTTCCAGCCGTGCCTGGCTAACAATACAGAAGTTACTATGATGTGGCGTACGTGCACTCGTGTTACCGTATCCAATAATATATATCTGACCTTTTGTCTTTACAAAGTAATCTGTCTTAGCTGTGTTTTAGTGGACTAGTATTTTGTAAAATACAGTCACATTTCAATTATTGTACATTATATATGTCTATACATTATTACTATTTGCAAATAAGTTCTTAAACTTAATTTTCATAAAAAAAACATAGAACAGTAAATAAAGAAGTAATACAAACAATTATATCTTCCAGTTACGACCTTTGTACTCGTTTGCCGCTTGTCGTAGGCTGCTAAGCCTTATGAAGTTTCCCACATGGAGGATGTGAAAAGAAAAATTTTTTTAGGTTTTATATATACATTTTAAATAACCAAAAAATAGTAAATTACTCTATCAATACCATAGAATTCTACTATAATTTATCAAGCATAGTAACAAAACTGTATTTGGGTCTAAAACAATATGAAATTTTGACCTCAAAATGACACGCATATTGGCAATGGTGTATTAAGAGGAGGTTGAACCCATTTTGATGAGAAGTGTCAACTATAACTCGTTTTTTTACCAGGCTCTTTGGTAGGAGTTTTGCATCTTCCACAATCACCCTATTTAAGGCAGCCTTATCGACTACTGTTCAATTCTTGCGACTAAATATTTTTCTAGTACTCTCTGTATTCCTCAACTTGTTTTGGGTCCTTTGTCCCAAATGACCATTCCAGTTACGTAATGCGTATATTAAGGTTACAACACCTGTTTGTGACATGATTCTTATATGCCATGTATCCCCTTCACCTGATGGTTTATTTTTCATTACTGACATTGCTGGTCAGAGTGATTTTTGTTGTTTGTTCACAGACTGCTTTCTCATTCTCTCTACATCTTCAGATCAGTTCTTCTTACCTGAGACACTGTCAGACAGGAAAGGAGATAAATTCTTTTGACCAATTCATCTGGTCACTATTTCTCACTTCTGTGTCCGATTCATCTGATCACTATTTCTCCCTTCTCTGTCCGATCTGATTTTGATCACGGTCATGTTCAGTGAGGGTCTTGAAGGGTTTGTTGGGTGTACTAATGCCTTTAGAAATGCTAGACAACAACTTTTTATTCTGGGCTGTCTATGAAGGTGAGGAATCTTCTGTGTATCACATTTAATCAGATTTGTCATGTTTCTATGTTCTTAACAGCCCAGTTGAATTGCCTGCTCGAGGTCATTGTGCAGACTGGTATGTGGACCTTTCCTAATACTTTTATCTCACATTATTTGCATGATGTGGCAGAATCTCATCTGAGGATTTTTGTCTTCCCCCTGTAGCTATTTTAACCCATTTCTGCTAGATTATACCAAGGGGTGAGTATTTTCATTGCTACCTTTTAGGGCCTCTTACCTTGTTTTCACAGGATCCCACTCTGTGGCAAGTGTTGCCCAGGCAGATGTGCTTTTATCAAACCAATTCCACATTAATCTGTTGGATTTTCAACCCCCCTTTGAGACAGTGGTAAATTTACAGACTTGCAGCACTGGGATCTGGGGTTCGATTCCCTAGAGAATTACTGCCAGTGGCAACAGGCTCTGTAGAAATGTGGTGTTCCATAACACCACCTAGAGGCTAACTGGGTGGTGTTACTGTACTATTCTCCACCGTAACTCATAGACTATCATGAGTAAAGCATAAGGGGATTCTGCTTGTCCCTGCTGATCATTGGTTTGAATAAATCGGGTTGGTTTGCTTTTAAAAATTTAGGGAACTTGGTTTCCAGAGCTCGCTTCCTCAAGACTTCCCAACATGCATTACTTTCCAGATTCTACTAGTGGAACTAGGGAGTTCTTACCTCATCCAGTTTCCAGTTGCTGGGGTGGTGGACATTGGTTTTTCCTTCAGAGTGTTAGAGTGAATTCCTCCACTCTTGGAGAAGAAAGCAAGGTTGGGGGCCCTCCTACCTGTGTCCCTGGATATCTTTTCCCAGACATTAGTAGGAGTGACACCAGTTTATGCAGGAGCCAGCTTGTAATACCAGTTCAGATTTGATGCATGGCTATCTGGTTGGGTTGAATGTGGCCCCTTTTTTTTATCAATATTTGTTTAGTACGTTGTTCATGGAACAGGATCCACTGTCTCCTTGTAATTTCGATTGCAGAATGGTCCCATCCTGAGTACAGTTGTTCCATGCCCTCCTCATAATCCTAGGGGCAAGTGGAATTTACCTTGCCCACATGGTTGGGGAGTGAAGATGAGTGTTCATAATTCTAGACCAGATGAATTCTGTTTCCTTAGGTTGAGTAAGGCATACATAGGTCTGTCAATATGAGCCTGGGTGCTGCCTTTTTGTACTTCTTCAGGTTGGGTAGCAGGTTTGTCCATTTCAGTGTTGCTTACTTTCTCATCATGATTTTGGTGCTTGGAATACATCACTCTATGGCTACAGTTTGGGATCCACTCATAAGTGTGTATATATATTTATATGTATATATATATATATATATATATAT
>NW_013672377.1:21615-43724 GCF_000517525.1 Limulus polyphemus
CATTACCTATATAAGGTGCTTATATACAGTACCAGGATAAAGGGTGCATTGACATAGGTGGAGAATGTCACAAGATAAATAGTGCCAAGGCAATTGAGTAGGGTATAAAAGACTGGAACAAGCAATAAAAAATCAGACTGATGCTTAGATTGGCAAAGGAAGAAACCCTGGAAGTCAAGTAATAGCTATAAGTGTGAGAGGAAGTAAGTATTATTAGAAATACATTTTTGATTTAAGAAAATGTTAACTTCCACGTTCATTTCCATTACTGTATTTTTAAAGATATAGGTTTATGAGATTCATATATTTTCTGAATTTGAGCTTTCATTCGTATAGATGTTTTAATGTCAAAAACTATAAATATTTTCTTTGTTTTATGTTCTTTTTTTAATTTTACCCTTGTTTAATTATGACTAACTTTATAACTAATCTTGATTTTTTTTGCAGAAATTAATTAATGAATATGGCAGTGAATTTATTAAAATGCCTGAAATGTTGTAAGCTTTAGTTTAGATATCTTGTATGTACACTCATCATTCTATTTTCTAATGAAGATGTTTAAAGAATGTAATAAAGGTTCAAAATTGAAAATATGAACTGTTCTATAGATTTTTTTTAGTGTTACTTGAAAGCTTATTTCAAAATTGTCCTGTTTATTATCTTTCCAGATTCTTGTAAGTGTTGGTCTTATGATTTGTATTGTCCGAAAAGCGCGACGAGAGCTAAAAAGAACAGTGGAAAAGGAATTTCAGACAAAAACTAAGAAGGCATCTGAAACTAGTGCTTATATTGAATTGTAAAATAATCCTGAGGGTGTATTGAAGGTTGTGTGTTTTTAGTAAGATAATTTAATGTTATGTGGGTTACTCTCAAATGTGCATAAAAATTAGATTAAGCTAATTGAAAATGACACTTAAAAAATGCAGCAAATAAAACATTTTGATTTTTAACTTTTAAAAATGTTAGTTTAAATACATCATAATTTGTTAATAGAATTACGTGTTCTAATCCACTTATATTTTCCATTTCTCTGTAGTAAACTATGAATAATGTCACTTATTAACCCTCATTTTACCAACTTGTTTGTATACTGTTTACTACCTTTAGGGTCCTATATTATATCATATTAATTTTATGGTTTTGCATGTTAAAACACTCAATGTAAAGAATTTGCCAAAAAATATGGGATAAATGATTTTTTGTGTAAAATGAATAAACAGGGCCCCTAGCAGTAATTAGTGGAACTAATTGTAATTTTGGTAGCATTTTTTGTGTGGCACGTATGCTGTCAATAAATTCATGGACCCGTGAGCATTTTGGTTCATACATATTTTACAATAATATGTTTAAAAATCCAATGATGTCCATAGGAACCCAATCAGTAATCTTAGGTTTAAGTATCACAGTTACGATCTTGGTTGTTAGTTTCTTGATCTCATTTCACTTAATCCATTTTCAGTAAATACTACAAACTCTTTTCTCATGTTTCAGTATTTTATATATATATATTTGCTATAATAATGTAAACAATTTTTTTTTTGCTCGTGCTGTTACCTTCATTTGTGCAAGTAGATAACTTGACCTTTGATCTTACTGTTACAGATAAATGGTTTGTTCTGGTCAGTTTTCTACCTGACAAAAACTTGTATTTTTATAAACTTCACTGCTTCTACAAAATGTTGGTTTTACAAATAATTTTTTTTTTTTTTTACAAATTTCAGCATAACAATAAATCCATATTCATTAAATCAAACACTTGTGCCTTAAGTAACAAAACTTTTATAACTGGTTAAAAAGGTACATTTTTGTTGTTATTAAGAAAGAAATGGACAAATTGTATTATTATCAAGAAATGACAATATAGTGTATTGTCTGATGTAAAGATTATAACACAGGTTGCATTTTAGTTTTTGATGTATATTTTTGTTAGCCAGTAAGTTATACAGTAAGTTTGAGCAAAAGCTGAGTTATTCAGCTGCTGTTTTGAGGTGTTAATATAATGTTCAAATTTTGTGTCAATCTAATAAATAAATAATTTATGGTGCTACTGGGTCATCCTTATATGTGTGTGTTTGATTTAATGATAAATGTTTTAATAGGTTTGTTTTTCGTTATATATAGAGGTTGAGTACCTTATATTAAAACAATGTTGAATTTTCAAATCAGCTAATTATGTTACAACCACAGATGAAGTCATGGTTAAAAGGCATATATGTATCAAAACTACATTTTGACATTGTTTTGCATTTTCTAGGCAATGTGATGCTATTAAGAATTGATCACTTTTGGGAATGTTGTGTAACAGTCCTTTTCAGCCTAAAATATTCATACATTTAGATCATAAAGATGCATTCAGATTGGCTCCTTAAAATTTTCAAGATGCCTCACATTTAATTGCATTGAAAAATAAAGGAATGTGGATTAACTTGGCACCAAGATGTACCCAAACCTTAGTAAGCAAAATGTGACATTTTATAACAAGTGAAAATCCAGTCAATGGCAAGAACCATCCACATGCCCAGGCAACAGTGCACAAGATAATCATGAAGGATCTCCATCTGGAAATGATGCTAACAGTGTATTGGTAAAAGTTTTCAGTTATATCTCCATTCAACCATTGCATACCTCAAGCAGCTGGAGAATGAAACTGATATTTATACTATTCCATAAAAGATATACCAGTCAAGTCGCCAGATGCAGCTTCTTATTGATTTACATTTGATAAGGATTGTTGAAATGACTGCTAAGAAACCATCATTCTCGTATAGTAGTGGATTGTCGAAACCTGGAGGAATGGTGTGCTTTGGAAGCTTTTTGACAGAGCCTTTTTCAGTGAAAATTACACTTCAGTGCTATTGACAAGATTTATGATCATCAGATAAAGCATGACCTGACATGGACTGTAATGATGTGGTGAGGCTTTAAAATCACTTTAATATAGTGTACTCAACCTTTTGTAGGTTTATTTAGAAAAAAAAGAAGTTAGGTCTGATTATAGACATGTAGAAAGAAGTTCAGTAAAAGTCTTTAAGGTAATGGATAAGTAGTTTGACTAATTTGTTATTTGAATTAACTTTAAAAGGAAATCAATGTTTTATTATTTATTTAAAATATTGACAAAAGGATTTTTACAATTTTTTGAAATATTTTTTTTATGAAAAGTTCATTTTATTGGAATTTTGAAAGCTATTCTAATTTAGTGATATTTCTTTTATATTATTTTAATGTATTCATAGCTGGAGGGAATTTTAAAATAAAATGGAGCATCCTACTATATTTACACAAATGACATTAATTTTTGGGGGGGAAGTTATAATTTTTTTTAAATAATGCATCTTACAGTGTATAATATTGTAGTAGCACCAGTTTCTGCTGTTTTATACAACTTCATAAAACATTGATAATTTTAGCTTAGTTTGTAGAATCTAATGCAAGTAAATATATTTATATCCAGTTGTTTTTTTGTGGTATATTATTTACATTGACAGTTTCTTTTTCACCAAACACATTTAAAATGTTTTGTGTGCCAATTGGCATACACATCATTTTTAAATATTAAGACAGCTGAATGTGACACTGCATATTACATTGTTGTAGAATTTGTTTGAGTGTAACAGTATCTGTTGTGTAAAATTAGGCAGAGTGATACTTAAATCTCATTTTGATACTGTCTTACCTCCTCTAAAAAAGCTATCTCAGTATTTTTCAGCCCCCTCCCCTAAGCATTGTTTAAAATTTTAATGCTCAGTGCACCAGTCTAAATACCCAAAAGAAACTGTGCCACTTTTGAATATGTATATAACATGTGACCTCTCTCAACCTAAAGTATTGTGCCACCTGTATTTTCCCCTGAAGATCATTTGGCTTTCACACCCATTTCTTTGTCTTCCATCTCCCACCTGTACTCCCATTCTGATCCTGATTGGCTTCTTTGTCAAGTTTGCTCCATAATGTATTATATTGCACATACTGCCTCCTTTCAGGGTTCACATTTCCAACCTTTTATTCCCTGGAATCCTTATGTTTTCTCTGATCTGTCTCCTGTCACACTAACTGGTTGGGTTCATCAACTCCTTAGGCTGGCATATTCAGACTTATCGATGTAAAGTCTCTATCTCTTCAACATTTCTTCTTATCATATTTGTCGTATCACCATGCCTTAGGCTGCTTGTCTTCACTGTTTGTTTGTGTAAATTGTTCAGGCTAGAATGTGGACTACTCCCTATTCCTTTGTTGTTCATTATCTGCACTATCTGGCTGTATTTTCTCTGGTGGATATCATCTCACTCTAAGGCAATTCTTCTCGTCTGTTCACGTTTAACTTGGATATGTCTTTTCACAACATTTCATTTATGTTTTATTTTCAGGTACTCTCTCTTACTGCTACTGATAGGATCCCATTCTGTGGTGTGTTTTGCCTGGTCAGATGTGCTTTCACTCACACCAGCACTATTTACCAGTGGAGCTGTAATGCTCACTGTAGAGATAGGGTGTTTCTCAAGACCACCGGTGGCATGCCTAGTGGTATATACTTGTATATCTCTTGGTGTCTGTAAATTTAACTCAATGGTGGATTGACACTCATGGACTATCATGAGTAAAGTAAAAGGGGATTTCTGCCCATCCCTGCTGACCCTTTGATTGTATAAATCGAGGATGGTCTGCTTTTCAGAATAGGGAATTGTGGACACCCATTGCACATTCTCCAGTGTGACGTTCCTTCAGACCCCCCACTGCATTTTCTCTCTTTTTTTTTCTCCAAGTGTGGCATGGGAGTCCTTACCACATACCAGTTCCTAGTCACTGGAGTGGTGGACCAAGGAGACTTCCTCCTGAGTGTTAAGTTGAAATTTACCTTACAATACAACAACACTTTATCCACTCAGTGAGAAGAAGGCAAAGCTGGGTTCCCTCCTTCCCTTTACTTTGGATGCTTATTCCCAGTTGAATGTCAGATGAAGCAGGACCAACCTATGTGGAATCTACCTTGTAATACTGGGTTCAGGATGACATCACACTGTTCCTGCGGTTGAATGCATTAGAGGTCCCCTTCTTGTTAATTGTAATTGAAGGAGGTTTCCTTCCTTGCTGCTATGGTTGAGTTTTGGGGATTTTTGCTTTTAATACCAGTTACAGGTTTTGCCCTATTTTTACAGTTGAGATGAAGCAATGATATGACTCTGTAATGCTGGGTTCAGTTTGTTGTACTTCTTGCTCCTATTTTGGTTTTGGTAGTTTGTCTGGTTTTGACCGAATGCTAACTTCCTCTTTAATTCTGGTTGCTTGACATATGACACTCTGTTTACTTACTGTTGGGGTTAGTGTGTATATGTCACACAGTCCACATGCCCTAGCCACAATGTTTATCTTACTCTAATTTCATTTTTATGTGGGTTTTTCTCAACCTCCTAATGCTGAGGATGGATTGTGGAACTTTGTCTGTCTGGTTGAGACTGGGTAGATACCTAGCCATTATTCTATTTCGGCAAACTGTTCTTTTACTTTCTGTTTCACCTTGTGAATATAAAGTTCTCACAATGTTGTTTCATAAAGCAGCTCTTTAAGTACAGGAGCTGGCTGTTTTCTGGTCTGGTTTGTGAGATGGAGGACAATTTGAACTTACACCATTTTTTACTACGGATTACACCTCTAAGAAAATATTAAGTTTGTGCACATCCTTTTTTCCGATCATGTCAGGTTCATTTCCTCCTTATGGGGTGAAGAGCATACTTATTCCAGAAGTAGTACTGTGCCCTGCATGTATGCTTTGGTTTTGTATCTGAGCACAGTTATTTCTAGGCAGTTGCTTTCCACTTAGTTTTACTGTTAGGCACCTACACTGGCCCCTCCACCTTTTCAGTGTGGGATTCTAGCATTGTGTGAGTAGAAGTAAGACTGTATCAGAAGTTAACATTTTCTTGCACTGAATCAGAGACAGCTTGTTGTACTAATATTATTGGTGGAGGGTGGTCACATGCTATATATATGTTCAAAAGTGGCATGACATTTGTGGGGTATATAGAATGGTGTGCTTAGCATTACAATTTTTTAGCAATACTTAGGGGCAGAAAAAAGATCAAGATAGCTTAGAGATAAGTACCTATTGGAAATGCATTTTCAGTGTAAAAAAAAAGTTAACTTTTGTACAGTAAGTGGTGATTGTTCTCTTAAGATTTTTTGGCATTTTTTTTCTTCGAAGTTTGAATTGGTGAGAAATACATTTCAAATGTTTTTATAATGAAATATTTTTTAACCTGAAAAACTAAGTTATACTGAACTCTTAAAATAAGCTCCTCTCCACTCTATGATCTTGACAGAAATGATATATTAAGTGACACTATACTTATTGCATCCTGTTTTATAAAAGCATAGTTGTTTTCTGTTTTCCTTACTTTGATAAAAATTCCAAGGTCAAAACTACAAACTGACCATACATTTCTTTATAATTGTGGTCCCTCGCATATTTAAAAAAGTAAAATTCCATTAGCTACTGATTTGTATTTGTGGAATTTAGATATGTGAATCTGGTGGTTCTGTATTTTATGTAAACAGAAGATATATTTTAATTTTTGAATTGTTGTGTGAACCTTCTTACAAACTGAAAGGAAAGTTAGTAACAAACTTGGCACTTTCTTAAACATTTATTTGACAGGTGGTGCTGCCATCAATACTTTTGTTTCCCTAGATATTTCTTCCCGTTTTCTTAAAAATAATAAATAAAAAAAAAGTTGTCTGATCTTATACATGTACATGTATTGCATTAGGTTTAGCATTATGAGTTATTATGTATTTAGCCTAAATCTTCCAGAATAAGTTGTGGATTCTTAATGCAAAGACATCAAATATTTAGTACACTTTTGATGTTTGTACACAGAAGTAGAATCAAGTTATAATGAAAACTGTTAACATTTATTACTACAGAATTAACTTAGATATATAGTGAAATTTGTGTGTTCTGTTACAATATAAGTTATTTATGATTACAAAATCATTTTTGTAGAGATTTTACTATCTGCTATGTGAGAAAGTACAGTTTTACTTTAATACATTTTATTTTACTGTATTGATTTACATTCCATGAGATCGCAGTTTTATTGTGTGTTCAGTCTCAGTGAACAGCCATATATATTTATTTTTACAATTATATTTTGTATATTTGTGCTTTACATTAGGATCATTATTAGTTAGTGCAATAAGATATAAATCCGTCATTCCAAATACAAGTGTAAGATTGAAAATTATCTAAAATTTTCTTGAAAATATTTCAGCAACTTCTTAAGTTAGATTATGAATTTTTTGTTATAAAACAATGTAATGAAAGATAATCTGAGAATAAAATCTGAAACACGTGCATTTTGTAATTAAATGTTTTTGTCCTCAGACCTATTAATAAAAGCTAATGTTTTGATAGAGTTATGGGATTATATTGTGATGAACTACAACTTTCAAAGACAATTAAAATGGGCAATTTGATTAAGAAAGTACCAAACAGTCATGCCCAGAATAACTTATTTGTGCCTCAGCATAGGCAGTTTATTTGTTGCAAAAGAACAGGTATATATTATTTATTCAAAGGTCTAAATATTTGTAAAAAATAAAAATGCTAAGAGGCCAGCTTGAAATATCTGGTAAAGATACATGTAAGCTGAAGAAAAACCAGATAACTTGGTGTTAAATATAACAGATATTATCAGACAAAACTTAACTTTCTGGTGAAGTTCAAGTAAAATTATGTTGTAAAAATGTATCATATATTGTAATCCAAATAACATTGTTTTGTTTGAAGTATACATCATATTTTGTGGAAACCAAGTAATGTTGTCTGATGACAACAAGCAGTTCTTTCTAATAAAAGACAGAAAAGAGGTCTTGGCCAGATATAAAGGTTTATTAGAGTATTATAAGTTATTCAGTGAAACTGGGATAAATTATTTTGTAGATTTTATTAAGTTGTATAATGAGCCAAATAATTATATAATGAAAGCCTGAAAAAATAAAATGGTAAAGCCCATATGCAAATATTAATTTTATGATTAATGTAGGTCTTCTATCTTAGGTGCTTTACAGTGTGATAAAAAACTTGTTTATGTACAGGGTGTTTCAAAAGTCATGAATAAGTTAATAATCTATTGGTTAATAAGTAGTATATACTGTATTTTGCAGTCTATGTTGCAGATCTGAACAAATATCACAATAAAGTAGCCATGAACACTTATATTTGTGTTGGATACCTTTTTTACTTGCATAAAAGTTCTCATTCATTCTTGTCTTTATGCATTTCTTGTATATTCATTTAATTCAAGAAGAACAGTAACACAAGTAGTGAAAGAATGTTTTACAATGTGAAACTTTGTGTACTTGACTTGTACTGATTATTTTTAATATGCTTAAAAAAGTATAGAATTGTTTGAGAAGTTTTCTGTTTCATGTGAAATGCTTCTAAGTTAGGAATATTGGTGTAGGAAAATTTTCACTGCAAAATACAGCCAGTATGTAATCTTTAACCCAAAATACTTTTTTGCAAACTAATACATTTAAAAACAGTGAAGTTATAAGTAAAAAAATATTTTGAAGAAAATGTTTTTGTTTTTTCAGGAGGGAGGGAAGTATCATGCAGGTCACCACAGTATAGTGTGGGGTCTAGGGCAAACCTATGATATGCTCCCCTTCATTATGTGGAACCCATAATGTATGAACTGTTTGTGCCCTATTTTCATTTGATAATTTAAACTTTCTTTCCTTAGCTAGTGATAGTCTAATATGTTTAATATATTTTTACCCCAAAACAGATCTTTCTTTCTTATTTTACATATGTAATAAATATGAACCTTCTAATATATTTTGTATATTTTTGCCTCCAAGAAAAGGAAGGTCTCTGGTTTCTTATATTGTGTGGTAAAGAGGCCCCCTGAAATATGTTTCATTCTTGTTAGAGAGATCCCCTAATGTATTTTATATTTTTGTCCCTGTTGTATGTTTTTTTCCATGTCAAGAGAAGGGGAACTACACTTTTGCTGGGCCCAAAACAATTTGCCCTCTCTTCTCTTTTGTGGCAGCCCTAATCATATTTACCTTTAACAGAGTAAAAAAAATTATAAAATTATAGCACCATTACAACATGACATCTAATGTATGTACTTATTTAAAATGTAAAGAAGGTTTGTTTTGTGTGATAATTTTATTTTTGATTACTAAGCAAAAAAACTGCACAATGGGCTATTTGTGTTGTGCCTGACACATAGATTGAACTCAGAATTTTAAGCTTTATAAGTCCTCAAGCTTGTTGTTGAGTCACTTTGGGTATGTAATAATTATAATGTTTAAAAATTACTTACGTGTTGATAAAATAACTGTTTCTGTAAAGTTTGAATATTATTAATTTTAGTTCTTTTAAGTTTTCTTTGGGGTGCAAATTTTGTCATAAAAATGTTTGTTGTTTATGTACCTCTTGTATGAAAATAAAGCAATGAACCAGTTCAAATAATATTGGTAGCTTTTATTCTAATTATTTACTCAGTCTTAAAATTTTCTTGGAATAGGTGAATTTGGAAATTGATCAGTAAGTGATTTAGGTTATTGATACCTACTAGTTTTCCTTTTTAGTTAATATCAAAACATAATGATAAGCAACACTTTTTTTATTGCAATAGATATAGTAATATGAAAAAGGTGTTTTAGCTGTGGTTAGAATTACTTGTCCAATTTGGTTTTTATGCATGATTGAAGCATATTACAGGTACTGGAAAATGTCATTTTTGTTACCCTAAATTCAAACATTTCTAATGATGTGCCTTCATTTATTTTCAGGTGTATTTGACTTAACAGGCAAAAAAAAGCTTGATTCAATTTTCTGTTTGTTTAACAAAAATAGTTTTCCTGTAATCAGACAAAATGACTGACCACATTCCTAATGAGAATCACATTTGACATTACATGCTCTATGAGTTCCATAAAGGTAACAAGGCAACCAAAAACATTTATGGGTTCATAAAGATGCTTTGCGTGTCTACAAATGCCAGTGGTGGTTCAAAACATTTAGATGATTTTGATCTCTCAGATTTCCATCATTCAGGGAGACCTGTAGAGTTGGACAATGACCTCCTGAGGTCAGAGGTTGAGTCGGATCCATCCAGTAGTTGTCAGAAAAACTTAATTCTTCTTGGTCTAACATTCAAGAACATCTTAAACAGATTGGGAAGGTCAATAGACAAAGAGTTTGGGTTTCACACATTTCATTAGCATAAATGCTAGTAATTTCATACTTTCAAAAAATGGAACAGAAAGGTGCGAATCCATATTTTCATATTTGTTTTTCAAGAATGAGTTGTGATTATTTTTCTATGCCATTATTTTATAGTTTCTTTCTTTCTTAAGAAAAACCCCCCAGTGGCACAGCAGTATGTCTGTGGACTTACAACGCTAGAAACCGGGTTTCGATACCCGTGGTGGGCAGAGCACAGATAGCCCATTGTGTAGCTTTCTGCATAAATACAAACAAACAATTCACACAAACTATCAGATGACAACAAAGCCCAGTGCATAAGAATTTGCAATTCACTGAAAAAGAGACATAAGAAAGAACCATTTCTTCATTGAATTGTTCCCGTCAACACCAGTTGCAAGAATCAGTGGCTTAGCCCTGGCCTGCACCCAATTTCGGTAGCCAAACCAGGTCTTACACCTACAGAAAGTCTTGTTATTCGTTTGGTGGAACAGAGCCAGCACTTGGTCTGGGAACAACTGCGGCCCAATTTTTACCGTATTTTGCATTCCATTACTGCACAAAAATTGTGCTACACACATTGGGGCCATGGGTGCATTTTAAATAAATCCTACTATCCCGTTTGACAAGGGTTTGCAGTAGATGGTGTTGACTAGCTGCCCTCTCTCTGTCACCTCAAAATTAGGTATGGCTTGTGCAAATAGCACTCGAGTACTTTTGTGATAAATTCAACAAACAAAAATTTATTCTGATTAAAGTCACAAACCTAAAAGTTATACTTATCACCTAATCCTTGTTGGAATTGTAGTGGCCCTTGTAAGTCTTCTCCAACTGTCCCAATTCTCTAATCTTATAGCTTCCAACATTCTCAGTTATCTTCTTATCCCAACACTCCAACTTATAGTTGGTCTTCCCCTTTTTCTGTTTCTCCCAACTCTTCCACGACATATTTCTACAAGCAGGTTCTGCCTCTTTTCATGGTGTGATCAGAATATAATAGTTTCTCCTAAGTGATATCTTCCAACAATGTTCTTTCACATTAAAATTTTTCTGGCACCCATTTTTTTCATTTTTGTCTCAGTTTATGATATTCTCAGCTCTATTATATAGCATCAAAATTCAAAACTTACTATATTTTTCTCTTTCTATCTTCTTTTAAAAAAATAACTGATGAAATTGGTAATTCCCAAACTTTCCAAACATTTATCATCTTGACCATGCTCTTTCTTGCCATTGTTATTAAACTTTTTATTTCTACAGAACAATCTCTCTTAATGTTAGTTGTAGGTCCAAAATGTTTGAATTCTCTACTTCCTTGATTTCTTCCCTGTTCATCTGTATCTTTCCCATGCTAACTTAATTCATCACCATAACTTTTGTTTTTCTTTACTTTTGGCATTTTCATTCACTCTTTGAGTCAGGGATCATACGTGTTCCTTTTCTCACAAAACAGCTACTTAGCTTTCCATTGAAATGAAGTTACACAGTGAGTGAAGTGGAAGTAGTTGGAATTAGCTTTACAATAAAGATTTATTTTCTTGCACTGTTTCAGAGAACGAATATATGGCTGTCAAAACGTATGATATTAATAGCTGATGATTGCAAAGTATCTGAATTGAACTCAGCAACATGAATTTGCTGAATGAGTATGCCAATGGGATCAGATAGGCATTTGAGCTCGACAACACTAAGTCGCGACCACATAGATATAAGTGACATGTCCAAAGAAAAAAGGAATCTGCCACTCAGGCTTTCCTGGAGCAATAGGAATTAGTCCAGTGCTAACACACAGTGAATATTGAAGGATAAATCATACAGTGCCTTCCAAAAGTGCTTGGCCATTTCTGCTGGTGATTTTCAGAAGGAAGGAGGGTACACCTATGTTCTGTGTATGAGTGAATGTGATGACCCACATTAATGCCTACCACAGACAGATGAATATCTGGATGCATTGAAATGTGTGTATTGGTTCAGCAATTTGAACTTGGCTAATAGATATTAGCATTCTAGATGGTCTATATGAATTTTGAATCATGTAATCCAGCCTGGGTAATGTGCCTGTCACTTTCAAGTGACTGATGGAGCTTACACTGAGAGGAATGCAATGCAATGAAAGAGATGATTGATCTCATGGTCTGTATCAACAACATCTTGAGATTGGGACTCACATTTCACTTTGCTGCCAAAAACCTGCATGGTTCTAGTGAATAAGAAAGATAGGCTTGGAACTGAAGCTAGAAAAGCATGTGTTTTTTGTCACATTGTGGGTAGGGGAGTATCACTGGACTCTGCAAAGACCACAAATGTCAAAGATTATCCTCAACCAGTGATGAAACGAAATAGTTGCTGATTTCTAGGTTTTATATTATATTAATGACAATTGGTGGCCAATTGTTTAAATATTGATGCACCATTACTCTAAAGCTAAAACATATTTTAGATGGGCTGAGGACTGTGAGCATGCATTTATGTCACTAAAATGCTTTAATAGAACCTTTCATGTTAGCATACCCAAAACAAGTTCGTCCATTTCTGATGGATACTTATGCCATGATAGTGGAATTCGAGTAAAATTTTCAAAATTGCAGGGCATCATAGAATATGTGATTACATGAACTGATGATTCCTGAATTTAGATACTGCATGACAAAGAACTGCTTGCAGTTGTATTATTTCTTAATTACTAACAGTGCTTGTTTGGTAGGAAGTCCATCATCCATTTGAACTATGCATTAATGAAATGGTTTATGAACTATAGAAATTGAATTAGTTATTGCACTTGGATACAATGTTTCATAAGTATGACTTCGTTGTACATAATTAACTTGCACAACATGGCATTACCAATGGTGTGTCTACAAGTATGATAACTTGTCCATGTATTAAATTTCCCAATACTGGACATCATGCAGGAGTAAAAAACCAGTGTAGTAGAATAGTTATAAAATTGTACTATGTGTGATGATTCCACTGGTGGATGTATACCATGAATGACACTTCAGGAGCTCTGAAAAAAAACAACTGAAGGATCTAGATCTAACTTGGCTGTACTTTTCACACAAAAGGGAAACAACCACTACAGATTGAAGAATGTAGCTTAAATAAATGTAACCTTTGTCAGTTTTAACATCAGTTACAAATGCAGCAAGGTGTAATATCCTGTTACAAACCACAGAGATTTGGTTCTCAATCTATTCTGCAGCTAATGGTCTCCAGAGCTCATATACTGAAGACCACCAGGATGTTACATGTACATGTGCTAACCAGTGATGGTGGGTTTTCTAGCCACATAAATACCAAGATTGAGTAATAGTACAAATACTATACTATGTGTGTTGCACAGAGGAACATCTGGCCATAACAAGGTAAACATGGTAAACAGTTGAGTATGATAGCTCTGAATATTGCTATTACTTTCCAGAATATTGAAAAAGTTAACTAGTATGTGCTGGTCATTATTGATTACTTCACCAAGTGGACCAAAGCTTATCCGTTGATTAGTAACGCTCACTAAACAATGGATAGCATGAATCAAGGCACCTGAAGAAATCCACGTGGACCAAGGGACTAATTTCAATAGCCAGTTTTTTTATGTGTTATGGTAAGGAGTTGAGTGTGGTAAAGTCACACTTTACTCACATCTCTAGCCAGATAATTGACAGAATGGGTAATTCAAACTACCAAACATGCTTGCAGAGTTTGTTAATCCTGACGAAACAGATTAGAACAATTACCTATGCCATACATCATAGTGACATATCATGCGACGAACAAAAGTCATGATCATGTCTTACCAAGAAATGCAGCTTTTTGTGGATGTGATGTATGATCTAACCTTAGAACAGAGGTGCTAATGTCTACAATGTGTAGATTATGTGAGACTTGCATTAGTTGATGCATGTGAATTTGTATATCATCAGTTTGGAAAGACTAGCATATGACATAAGAGATGCTATGATAAAGCAGTGAATGAATAAAGGTTGAAGTATGGAGACTGGAATTAATATGTGCCTCTAGCATTGAAGCAATTTGACTCTAGCTGTACTGGTCATGTTATCATCTGACAACTAAATCTATCAAACTACGAGTTGCAGCATTCATACAATGCATACACATACATTGAACATGTTGACTCACTAAAGCCATATGTCAGTGATGAACCTCTCGTGTACTGATCAGATCAAGAATTGGAGTTGGAAATGATGAGTTAAATGATAGTGAGCTAATTAGTTAGCTAATTAGGAGAAAGATACTGGAACTATTTATATGGATGTCTGAGAGAGGTGAACGGAGGAAATGACAGCTCTTATAATTGAATGAGATGCCTTTGCCAACCTACCAATTAATATGCCTAGGATTAATTAGTTTGGTTGGTGAGTTAGTCAGTAGACTGACAGCTGAAAGGTAGTTGCAGCCCTTACTGACCAAGCTAGTGGGCAGTTTCTTAGTAATGACTGCTCAGTTATTGCACAATAAGACAGCTGATGTTAGAAGATATAATACCTAGAATATTGATAGTCTGTATAATTGAAAACCATCACTAGCAGTTAATAAAAATTGATAAGGTGAAAAGACCTAACCCTTACTTTCCAAGCTATCAAGTGGTGTTTTACAGTATGTTGTATATGCAGCACGTCATGTGATAGCCACTTGATTATTGTATAACCAGGACAGCTGATGTTATTAGATGTAATGGCTTGTATATTTTCAGTTTGCAGAGCTAAAAATTATTGCAATGATTTCTAATGTATGTCAGAAGGCTGGAAGGACTTTCTGATTCCTGCATATAGGTGGGATTTTGTGGTGAGAATCTGAAAGATGTTTATGAAATAAACACATAAGATGGGTTGTGTACGTTATATTTTATTTTAAAATGTAAGTAGCACTTACACGAGCATATGAGATCTGTAAGTGACCTAACCAGCACAGAATATGAAACAGATTGTGATAAATCTTGACGGTAAAGTTCTTTCGCTAGTGATGTCAACTGTAGTTGGTAGATCAACCCACAGATGGCAGCTCAATATTGTGATAGTAGTGACTGGTGTTTGTGGCTATCTAGGACAATAAATGTATTTTACTTTTAAATATTATATCAATCTGAGTGTACATTGATTCATACTGTACTGTACAATATAAATATTAATAGTGACTGAAATAATTTTAACTAAGCTTATTGAAGTGTAGCTTACGAGAGTAACAACTGACCTTATCTTACCGTGGTTACAATATGGTACACGAAGTCCTGAAGCAATCTTTCGAACACTAGAAGTATATTGATGTATGTATATATATATATCATCATTATTGTTATTATACTTACATGATTATATGTGTTTGTGCTATTGCGCGCATGCATGAACATCACATAATGCTATTCATGAATGAATATATTGCACATAGAAAATTGTCAAGAAGGAAACGAATCAGATAAAAATTTGATCGAAATATTAATAGAACAATATAAGAAGCGTGACTGTGAATAGTGGTCGGTGAACCATCATTGGAAGATACGATGTATCCAACAGTTTCTTCGACGTCAGAGAAGAAAAGTTTTCAATATAGACATTGAGATATTTGACAGGGAGTGGAGTTTTCTAGTGAAGAGTGAGGAGGTAAAGTAACGGATGAACTCACACTATTCAAGAGCGGGTGAAATTACCTGTAGAAATGAAACCGAACAAAATATAAACTTGGTGTTTCTAATGTATTTCATTTTGATGTGACATGTTTAATCATGCAAATTAATATATTTCATAAGCATGGAGTTTTCCCATTGAATATTTCTTAACATTTCTATTTGTGGAAGTTGCTGCTAGAACATATATTAGCGTGGACTGTGAGTGTATGGCGAGAAGCAGAAATTAATACCTGTATAGAATTGATTAGTAATTGCTCCAAGTTCTATCAAGATGAAGTCATAGGACAATGATAAGTTTGTAATAATGATCAGAAGCTAAAAAACAGTGCTTATACAGTACTGATCCGAATTCATATATTTGTGTAAGCACCATCGGACCCAAGATCTTGTTATAACAATCAGAAAATGGTGGACTGCTCTCGTGCATCTGAAAGGTAACTGTGTTATATGGTAATAATACTGAGACGAGCACAGCTATATGCTGGTCAAGTATATATCCCAGGCGAAGCGTAGTGAACTACACGTATATCTATGGAAATGACATTTAACCAGGGCAATAGGATCATAGTTATGACAAGGCCATTACAGAATTCAAACGTACATTTCTAGCTGAGCTTCTGAACAAGCAGTCCAGGTTGACCAACCATTTTCACTCCAGACTTTTGTCATTTAAGATCAAATTTTTGACCCTTCTGGCTATCTTGTCTTCGACTTGACTAGCCGAAAGTTTTCTCATGTTCATTCTGCTATTTAATTTACCTTTACGAATCACTATTTTAATTCAATAACAAGAATGCTGATAGCTCCAGAGGTGTCTTTTGGCTTGACTATAGTTGATGCTGGGACTGTAATAAAAGTTCTTCTATAGACAGAATCATCCTATACTCTAGTTTTGTCTAATACTGCTGGTGACTGTAACCCAGAGCCTAAGGAACTAGAGGATTCTCCCACTATTGTCACAATGTTGTCTGAATTTTCTGCCCCAAACCTTCCTATTGCTCATTCCATGCCGCAGACACCACCAGCTGCTACCATGCAGAGCCAAATAAGAATATAATGAACTCAAGTGAAAGTATTTTGTGAAAAGGTGATTTCTTTTAAAGAACCGGAATTGTCTCACAACAATGACTGCTTTGTTTAAAAGAGAACAAAATACTTAATCTTATAGAACTAAAATATGTTTTACCTACATTTTCCTAAATTATTATTTGTGTTAAACTGGAGAATGTTTTGCATATTACCGTAATTGCGTTATTCATGTATAACCAAAAAATATGCTACATGTAAACTTAAACGATTACCTTAAAACTAGTTTGACCGTAAAATATTGAATATATGTTCTATTCAAAACTTGTATCAATTTTAACTAGTTTCTGTCTTTAAAGTGTATTTACAAAAACAATGAAAATATATTTCATTCTAAGCTCGTTAGGTTAAAAATGTTTTTGGAAGTGTTTTATTGACCAGGATTAGCCTGCGATGTAAATACATTTCATAAATTGATGGATATTTTAAAGAATTTATAATTATATGTAACTTTGTATATGTTAAAGAGTGTTTTTTCTTACGTACTATTATATCTTGTTTTGCAAGTAAAACATTAGTTAGTCATTGGTAAAGGGTGTGTATTATTACATTTCTATGTTGTGATGTTTAAAGTATGTTCAAATCTGAATTGTTTATTTGTAAAATGTATTTTAATCTATAAATAAAATTTTTTAGCTTATGTTTCGTTTGCTTTTCCTTATCATTGAGAGATCTCTTTTTGTATTTGTAACCAAAATATTTTGCCCAAATTAAAGGGTATGTTTACATATTTATATTGTATTTGTTAATATGATGTTTTTAAATTGTGGTAATATTGTATTGCGTATTTGATATTTTAAAGGCTTCTTATATATGTGTATTTTGTGACTTAATGATATTGGTCAATCTACCTTAAACATTTTCTTTTGTAAAATGTGTTACATAAGGGCATTGTAAATTGTATTATTATTATTTCATATCATTATTGGAAGGTCTTCGTTTTTGTTGAATGTAATTTCTCTATTAAAGATGTGCAGTTACACTTACATCAGCAGTGTTAAGGTGATTATTATTGTATATTTTGATCTGTTGTACCTTTGATTTTGATATATATTATTAAAGGGATGTTCATTGAGATCTTTCGTAAAGTGCTTATTTTATTTTATATTTGTGAATTTAATTTTGATATTGTAATTTAATGTGATCTAGGAGAGCGCTTATTACTATACTGTATTTCAATTTTGCAATATGATTACTTAAGGCTTATGATTCAATATTCAAGGGTATTGTAGCACATTTGGTTACAATAATTTTATATGACATTGTGATATTGCATTGTTATTTTTATATTGTAATAGGGCTGTGCTTGTTTGTCTTATGAATTTGTCATGCAGTGTAAGTATTTTTACAGGCGCAAAAAGTAAGGTACTGCAGGAACCTGCCTAATTTGTAGGTTTTTCATTATTGGTTTTCAAACTTTAAAATTAATGTCGGCTTGAGGACAAGTATACAAAAGGGGAAGAGGGTATGGTATCATAGACTATATAGTGTTTATCTTATAATTTTCAAACTTCTGGACCATGTGTAAACAAGAATCTGCCTTCTACAATATTTTGGTCAAGGGGTGTGTTCCAATTGAATGTTTTGGGCTTTCATGTACGCGGTGTTATCGAAAGCCTAGTTTGACCTTGTATCTGCTGCTTCTAGTGAGAACGCTGTGTCCAAGTTTAGAAATGTATAGAAGCTATAACCTCCTTATTTTCACCAATCAGGTGGCTAGTGACATGGGTAGTACCTGCTGAGATGAGTGACTTCACGCTCTCTCTCAGTCTAGAGCATTTGTTCTTAAACTATTGGCCATGACCAATGAGTTGAAACAATGCACCTAGTCACTTTCGATATTTTTTCTTTTTCGTAAGTATCAGTATGTTCAAGGAGAATTACTTCCTTTTCTCAAACTATTTTCTCTCTGTTGTGCTACAGGAAAAGTATTTATTTTTCTCTTTTAGTTTTAGAGTTTAGTATTTAGAATTTCATACAACAGAAGCACACAGCTATCTATAATTTTACATTCATAGACTAGAAGAAAGGTAGCTGGTCAACTGCACGAACTATCAACTCTTGTCTAACCAAATAGTGGGATTTGACTCTTATAACACAGCCACGGCCTCAAAATACAGAGCGCATGTTTGGTAGCAGGATGCGAACCACGAATTCTCGAATTCACTGTCCGGACACGCTAACCACAGGCCACGACCAGCTATTGGTTTCAGTGTTCTACATGTTGTGTGATTGAGTGTTTTGACTTATAAAATAATTTGCCCGGCATGGCTAGGTGGATAAGGCACTCTAGTCGCAATCTGAGGGTCGCGGGTTCGAATCCCCGTCCCACCAAACATGCTCGCCCTTTCAGCCGTGGGGGCGTTATAATGTGACGGTCAATCCTACTATTCGTTCGTAAAAGAGTAGCCCAAGAGTTGGCGGTGGGTGGTGATGACTAGCTGCCTTCCCTCTAGTCTTACACTGCTAAATTAGGAACGGCTAGCGCAGATAGCCCTCGTGTAGCTTTGCGCGAAATTCAAAAACAAACAAACAAACATGAAATAATTTAAAGATATACTATATGTGTTGTCCTGTCTTACTGTACTAGGTTTTTATTACCTTATAAAACGACAGTTATTCTCTATTGTTGGCAGAGTCTTGAATTTACATCACCACAGAAGGAGGTCACGAGCTGGAAAAGTCTGAGAGCACCAGGTCTAGAATATAGAGGGGATTTCTGAAGAATAGATAGAAAATTCAAACCTCACTGTAATATAGAAGTAAAAATGCAGTTTGCAATGCTTTTTCTAAAGTTGTTATCTGTTTTCTTATCAGTAAGGTTTTTCAGTGAATCTGAGAATACCACAGGTGCACAACGATAAAAACAAGTATCATTTGTCCTCAAGAAAGGATTTTCCATTTGTTCTCATTTTTATGTAATACAGTAAAAAATATAAAAGTAAACATTTTCAAGTCTTTTTAGTGGGATATATATGTACATTTTCAATGTTATTGCGACAAGACACAAGTATCATAAATTAACAAATGCATGTCATGTATGAAAAGTAAATTGAAAAACACTACGAATGTGTATATGTCCCACCTCAATAAGTTAATCATAAAGCAACAAAAATAAAATCACAATCTTTCTTACTTAATAAAGTAGATGATATGTCTCATCCTTTCATAACTCTTCAATAAGAGATTTTACTGCGTTTCGTATATGGTTAAAAGCAAATGTTTCTATTTCCTATGATATTGCATGACTTTGGAATTTCACTTTGATTTCTCAATGGGCGTGCTGAGGTTTCGTTTTTATTTCAATCCATGTTCACATCCAAGAGCTTTAGGTTAATTCTTATGTTTCATGTAATGTTTTTTGTGAAAGCTTTTGTTAGTTTAAAACTTCGATGCAACGCAGTAAGTACATGTGCATGCTGCCTGAAGAAATGTCTATAATGCTACCATTTCTATTTTGAGTCACCCGAGAAGCCAGGGTGACTCAAGTTTGAAAGTCTAACTAGGCAGTTTAAATTTTCATGATATTTTCATATAAATCGTAAGCTTAAAACTTTTCCATCGCCTGATGGAGAACTCATTATGACTTTAAAAGCTTTTAATGGATAAACAAATAAATCTAAACGTTTAGCCATAGGAAAGTGTACTTGAAAGGCGTTATTAATGGACTGCATCTGGCTAGGACGTTTAGGGCAGCGTTTCGAGCTGCTAGCGCAAATTTTCGTCGACCAATAACAAAAGCTTTTAAAGATTGTGGTTGACATATTATTTCATGTTTCTTTATTTTCATCCATAACAGCTAATAACTTATATAAATCTAAATCTTTACATTACTGCTTCCTTACCAACCTGCTTGTTTGGATATTAAATCACACTACGGTCTTATAGAATTTTAAGTTGTTCTTTCTTAATCGTGATCGAGTTTTTTGTCAATTACAAATAAAATTCTTTCAAGACGAGTATGTGATGTTCACCAATAACTCGCTTGATGGTAAAGATGATTAGTATAATGGATTATCACTTTTCTTACTGGAAGGGGGTAAGGAGGCTCCTTGAGATAATAATATAACACCGGGCAACAACAACAACAAAAAAGTTTTACTCTGCTACTAGAAAAAATTCAACTGTTTCTGAGTAATCATGTTGTAAATTACTGATAACCTCTAGCTTTCAAGTTATGATAGAAGTTCCCCACACTGCTTTGATAGGGAAAAGTCACGAATCAGATCATTGAGCTGTTCTTGTGTGATCAGATGAGGCAGTATATGTTGAGGTGCCACAAGTCACTAAATAAAGAGAATGACGATGATTCATTGTCTTCTTCGCAGGATAATTCTTTTGTTTCCCTATTCACTGGTGGATGTGGCACTGGAAGGCCATCCCCATGAGTTATTGGTTTCACTGCAGATGCAATATCTGAATATTTAATGTATTGTTTAGTTTTTCTTGAATAACCAGAAACATTAGTCATGCAAAAATAATTGTCAGTTAGATGATCTTTGGTCTCACACCATATCATGGGAACTGTAAGTGGCATACTTGCTCTCTTCTTATTCAGCCACTGTGTCAAGCCAGATGTGCAAACTGTACAACACACATGTGGAGCCCAATGGTTTTCTTGGTTACCAATTTTACACCAAAATAGTGGTAGTAAGCTACCTTTACCTTGTGTGTGTGATGTTTTTCGTTTGTGAAACTGTAATATACTTTCCACAAATGTAGCAGAAATTGTTTGGGTGATTTTTGTACTTTCGGACTTTACTTGAACTGGAGACAGACAGCATTACAAAAGATTTTATGAAGAAATATAAAATAATTTATGTTTACACAACTAGAGTTTAAAATATGTTAAAAACATAGTTTTGCAGAATTCTATTATATCGCGAGTATGATTGTTTTGAATGCGAGTTTTTGTTTTGAGTGAGTGAGAGACAATTGAGAGAGGGGTGTCTGACTCTGCTCTTTTTATGCTCAGTCGATGGACTTCTCGAATGTTCTAATAAACTGAGCACGTGAGGGTTTCGTGATTCCCGGGCAGAGCAGGTGACCGGCCCGGCATGGCCAGGTGGATAAGGCGCTCGACTCACAATCTGAGGGTCGCGGGTTCGAATCCGCATGCCACCAAACATGCTCGCCCTTCACCGTGGGGCTTATAATGTG